>NC_139609.1:87230564-87478064 GCF_964270895.1 Podarcis filfolensis
TAACCTGAAGCGTATGTAACCCGAGGTACCACTGTACCACCCCAAACTGCTCTTCTATTGTTGAGAGAGAGAGAAAAAAATATGAGTCATATCTTTCTTTCTGTGGGTAGAAAACAAATACTCCAATTATTACATGGAGACAGAATCACAGAATCATAGACTTGTAGATTTGGAACGGACCCCAAGGGTCTTCTAGTCCAACCCCTGGCAATTCAGGAATCTCAGCTAAAGCATCCATGACAGATGGCCATCCAACCTCTGCTTAATAATCTCAAAGGAAGGAGAGTCCACCACCTCCTGAGGGAGACCATTCCACTCTTGAACAGCATTTCCTGCCAGAATGTTCTTCCTGATGTTGATTCAGAATCTCATTCCTTGCCATTTTAATCCACCGGTTCAGATCCTACCCTTCAGAGCAGGAGAAAACAAGCTTACTCCATCTTCCATGTGACAGCCCTCAGGTGGTTATCAGATCACCTCTCAGTCTTCTCCAGGCTAAACAACTCCCTCAACCATTCCACATAAGGCTTGGTTTCCAAACCCTTGGTCATCTTGGTTGTTGTCCTCCACACATGCTAGGTGTGCAATGTTCATGGGCATTCATTTACATACATGCAAGCTACAACAGTTAGGAAATTTTAGACTCTGGACTTATTGTGTAGAGTTTAATTCAAATGGAATAAAGCCAGCCTTGCTGAATTGGGCAGGCTTTTCTGCTCATTCTAGCCTAGCTCCCGCCCCAAACACCACAACTGCAGCTTTTATTTGTGAGTAGAAAGAAAGCTTTATTCAAGGCTACAGGTTAATCTACAGGTGCAGAATGCCCAAGGTGCAGCTGCAGAGTTCAAGGACAGCATCAAGAGTTTGAGGCTGCATCAAAGCTGTGATGATGTCTTGATAAATGGGCGCAACTCTTCCATCAGCTTTTAAAGGTGAATCCCAGACTGCTTGCACACAAGAGTTTCCCTACAAGACTGGTTGGTTGTTGTTTTTTTGAAGGCATGGACTTCCCCATGGGACATGGATCTGTTCCTAATGGCAGAGGGAGCACTCCAAACTTGGCAACGGGACAAGGTGGTACACCTGGTTCTCATCCTCCTCATTTAATTCACACAACAGCCCTGTAAGGTAGGCTCAGAAAGAGTGACTGGCCCAAGGTCACCCGGTGAGCTTCACATCCAAGTGGGGATTTCACGTCCAAGTGAGCTTCACGTCCAAGTGGTCTCCCAGGCTTCTGCCTGACACTCTAACCACTACACCACACTGCCTCGCACCCACTTGCAAACCTCTCTCTATTGCTATCAAATATATTCCAGGAATGCAAAAAACCATTTTCCCCCTTAGTTGTCTAAATAACCACTTAAAGGTAAAGATAAAGGGACCCCAGACCGTTAGGTCTAGTCGTGGACGACTCTGGGGTTGCGGCACTCATCTCGCTTTACTGGCCGAGGGAACTGGCGTACAGCTTCCGGGTCATGTGGCTAGCATGACTAAGCCGCTTCTGGCGAACCAGAGCAGCACATGGAAACGCCATTTACCTTCCCGCTGGAGCGGTACCTATTTATCTACTTGCACTTTGACGTGCTTTTGAACTGCTAGGTTGGCAGGAGCAGGGACCGGGCAACGGGAGATCACCCCGTTGCGGGGATTCAAACCGCCAACCTTCTGATCGGCAAGTCCTAGGCTCTGTAGTTTAGACCACAGCACCACCCGCGTCCCTAAATAACCACTTAGCTATATATAATCCATAAAATGAAAATATACCTATCCCCCATTCAACACAGGTTGGGAACCTTCCTGTCTGTAGATAAAGAGCTGCACAGTTAGACAATAATGACGAACTCTGCCTTGATGCAAATCTGTTCCTAAAGGTCATTTTAAGTTTAAAGAACCCATTAAGAGGCAAATCTGGCTTCTTAACACCCATTCATTAGCACAACAACACTTGCGCTTTCACACCATGTTAGCACTTTTTTGAAGATGGGGGGAAGGAGGAGATTTTGCTCTCAGCTCTTGCTATTTTTATCTAACCACCAGGCAGCTCTACACAAATTGACAAGCCCTCAACTTTGATCATTATATGTATTTTTTTCCTGTTTAGAAACAAAGAGATGAGTAAGAAAGCACAGAGGGAATTTATCTCACCTGAGCTGGATCAGTTCTTTGGCCCAGGAGATTCCAAACTTTTGAAATGAGAGGTGGGAGATGCAACAGATGGTCCCGTTCTGATAATTAACTCAATATATTGAATTTGGAGTATAAGGTGTTATTAGCTATATGTTAAAAGTATGGTCTGTGGAAATGGACTGACTACAAGGCAAGGCATGCCGTGTGGACAAACCTCGTTGCAAAATTTTATGCAAAGCTTGAGATGTCTATGTTCAGAACACCCAGAAGCATATCAAAATAGGAATGCAAACCACTGCAGGGAGGAAAGTGTTTTTAAGTTGGTTAAAAAGTTTGTGAAAATGGGATGTGATTCGGCCTAATGTGATGGGTATAGGACTTGTTGCCATCAAATGTTCTTTGACCATTTTGGTTCCATTTTCCAGGCCTTTGCCCATTTTGGTTGCCCTCCTCTGGACACGTTCCAGTTTGTCAGTGTCCTTCTTGAACTGTGGTGCCCAGAAGTGGACACAGTACTCCAGGTGAGGTCTGACCAGAGCAGAATACAGTGGCACTATTACTTCCCTTGATCTAGATGCTATACTCCTATTGATGCAGCCCAGAATTGCATTGGCTTTTTTAGCTGCCGCGTCACACTGTTGGCTCATGTCAAGTTTGTGGTCAACCAAGACTCCTAGATCCTTTTCACATGTAGTGCTCTCAAGCCAGGTGTCACCCATCTTGTATTTGTGCCTCTCATTTTTTTTGCCCAAGTGCAATACTTTACATTTCTCCCTGTTAAAATTCATCTTGTTTGTTTTGGCCCAGTTCTCTAATCTGTCAAGGTCGTTTTGAAGTGTGATCCTGTCCTCTGGGGTGTTAGCCACCCCTCCCAGTTTGGTGTCATCTGCAAATTTGATCAGGATGCCCTTGAGTCCATCATCCAAGTCGTTGATAAAGATGTTGAATAAGACCGGGCCCAAGACAGAACCCTGTGGCACCCCACTAGTCACTCTTCTCCAGGATGAAGAGGAACCATTGATGAGCACCCTTTGGGTTCGGTCAGTCAGCCAGTTACAAATCCACTGAGTGGTAGCATAGTCAAGACCGCATTTTACCAGCTTCTTTACAAGAATATCATGGGGCACCTTGTCAAATGCCTTGCTGAAATCAAGGTAGGCTACATCCACTGCGTTCCCTTCATCTACCAGGCTTGTAATTCTGTCAAAAAACGAGATCAGGTTAGTCTGACATGACTTATTTTTCAGAAATCCATGCTGACTATTGGTGATCACAGCATTCCTTTCTAGGTGCTCACAGACTGTTTGCTTAATGATCTGCTCCAGAATCTTCCCTGGTATTGATGTCAGACTGACTGGGCGGTAATTATTTGGGTCCTCTCTTTTCCCCTTTTTGAAAATAGGGACAACATTTGCCCTCCTCCAGTCTGCCGGGACTTCGCCTGTTCTCCAGGAATTCTCAAAGATGACTGCCAGTGGTTCTGAGATCACATCTGCCAGTTCTTTTAATACTCTTGGATGCAGTTCATCTGGCCCTGGAGACTTGAATACATCTAGACTAGCCAAGTATTCTTGTACTATCTCCTTAGTTATTCTGGGCTGTGTTTCCTCTGCTGAATCATTTGCTCCAAATTCTTCAGGTCGGGCATTGTTTTCTTTATCGGAGAAGACTGAGGCAAAGAAGGCATTGAGGAGTTCAGCCCTTTCTGTGTCCCCTGTTTGCATTTCACCATCTTCTCCTCTGAGTGACCCCACTGTTTCTTTGTTCTTCCTTTTGCTACGAACATACCCATAAAAGCATTTTTTGTTGCTTTTAACCTCTCTAGCAAGCCTGAGTTCATTCTGTGCTTTAGATTTTCTGACTTTGTGTCTACACGTGCTGGCTATTTGTTTGAATTCCTCTTTGGTGGTTTCCCCCCTTTTCCATTTTTTGTACACATCCTTTTTTAATCTTAACTCAGTTAAAAGTTCTTTAGATAGCCACCCTGGCTTCTTTAGGCACCTTCCATGTTTCCGTCTCATTGGTATTGCCTGAAGTTGTGCTTTTACTATCTCCCTCTTAACAAACTCCCAGCCATCATGAACTCCCTTTCCTTTTAGTATTACTGTCCATGGGATCTCACCAAGCACTTCCCTAAGTTTTATGAAGTCGGCTTTCTTAAAGTCGAGAAATTGAGTCCTAGTATGCTTGGCTGCTCCTTTCCGCTGTATAGTAAACTTCAGAAGAGCATGATCACTCACGCCTAATGATCCTTCCACTTCTACCCCACTAACCAGGTCATCAACATTGGTTAGGACCAGATCTAAAATGGCTGTTCCTCTTGTTGCTTCTCCCACTTTCTGGACAATGAAGTTGTCTGCAAGGCCAGTGAGGAATCTGTTTGACCTTATGCTCTTGGCTGAGTTTGATATCCAACAAATATCCGGGTAATTGAAGTCCCCCATTACTACTATCTCCCTTCCTTTTGCATGCTTGGCCATCTGTTCCAGGAAGGCATCATCTATGTCCTCCGTTTGGCTTGGGGATCTATAGTAAACTCCCACAATGAGGTCACTGTTATTCTTCTCTCCCTTAATTTTGACCCAAATGCTCTCACTTTGGCTTTGAGGTTCTAAATCTTGGATCTCTTCACAGGTATACACATCCCTGACATATAACGCCACTCCTCCTCCTTTCTTGTCTGGTCTGTTTCTCTGAAATAGATTGTATCCCTCCATTATTCCAATCATGGGACTTATCCCACCAGGTTTCAGTGATGCCTATTATGTCATATTTAGTTTGCTGTACCAAGAGCTCAAGCTCATCTTGTTTATTTCCCATGCTTTGCGCATTAGTGTACAGACATTGAAGTCCATTAATCATTCCCCCGTATCTCTTATTTAAGGATTTTTTCCTCCCACCACTAGGTCTGCGTGCTGTTTGCTCCATTTGGTCTATGACATTTGGATGATCATCTTCATCAATTGATAGACTCCTACCTTCAGGAGCACTGTCTCCCTCCCCCACATTAGTCAGTTTAAAGCCCTCCTGATGAGGTTTCTGAGATTTTTGGCAAAAACATTCCTCCCAACCGTTGTGAGGTGCAGCCCATCGCTTGCCAGAAGTCCATCTTCAAGAAACTGCAGTCCGTGATCTAAGAATCCAAACCGTTCCTGTTTACACCATTTGCGAAGCCAGCTGTTCACTTCCACTATTTTTCCCTCTCTCCCTGGGCCACGTCGTTCAACTGGGAGGACAGATGAGATGACAATTTGTGCATTTAATTGCTTCAATTTCCTGCCCAGAGCCTCGTAGTCTCTTTTGATCTTCTGGAGGCTATTGCTTGCAGTGTCATTGGTTCCCACATGAACCAAGAGGAAGGGGTATTTGTCAGTGGGTTTTATGATTCCTTGCAGTCGTTCAGTTACATCTTGGATCTTAGCCCCGGGGAGACAGCACACTTCCTGAGACATCTTGTCAGGCCCACTGATCACTGCTTCTGTTCCCCTCAGTAGGGAATCCCCTATCACCACTACACACCTCCTCTTAGGTTTGGTCGGGGTTCTTCCGTGAGCTGTCCGTTCCAAGGTCGCCTGCACATTCCCTGAGGACTGACTTTGCTGCTCATCTTCATATACCTGATTGACTGTAATGAGGGAGAGATCCTCAAATGGAATCTGCTCTTCATCTTGCATGCTAGGGGAGAGGACCTCAAAGCGATTGTGTATTTCTAAACAATCAGAGCGAACCCTGGGCCTCCTACTTCTTTGAGTCACGTTTCTCCATATATCTGGCTCCTGTGTTGGTGAACTAGCCTCCTTCTCAGGGGAGTCCCCTGTCTCCTCCATGGTGGAGACGGTGTGCTCTGTTGCTTCCAAGAAGAGCTCCAGCTCTCTAATTCTTTGGAGCGTAGCTACATGTTCCTCCAGTTGCTGGACTTTGTCTTTTAAGAGGGCAATCAACATGCAATTGCTGCAGGTAAAGCTGCCTGCAACCTTTGGCAAGATAGCAAACATTGCGCAGGAACCGCAGGCGACTGCCGCTGTTGTTAGTTCTTATGCTTCCAGTCACTTCAAACTGTGCAATATTAATATCTGCAACACCCCTGACATCACATGCCTGGGACATCAGCACACTGAGTGCATGTATAGCTGAACCCGTGTTCAGGCTTCAGTGCAAACACAGGGGCCCAAGTCAACTATACATGCAGAAGCTTCTCCTTTGCAGGCACGGCACTTACGGTAGCTAGTGGCTAATTGCTGCAGAGTAGGCGACAGGGGGCTGATTCAAAAGTTGGCAACCCTGGAACGGTTGCCCCAAATTAGGAGTGAGGCTTCATTGTTAAATCAGGAAATGGAGTTGTCCAACAGAATGGTGCGAAAGATTAGAAGGAGCAGACAACTAATTTCCGAAGCTCAGCAAATCTGAAGTGCTCTCAGCTGGCTGGATAAGCGATGTAGCCGGAGTTCTTATTTAAGCCCACAAAGAGATTTGGGCAAATATAGAACATTTTAGAACACTGGGCATCTTGCTTTCCCCCTTTAAATAGTTTCCAGTGCCTATCTTAGCTTGGGAATTTGCAAACACACTGACTTCCTGTTCCACAGATTTCTCCGAGGAGGACTGGCTCTGAATAAAAGGCAGGCGGATGTTTTAAGAGGGCAATTAGCCTCTTCCCTGGGGAAAGTTGATGCAGGGATGTTTGTGTGATAGGGAGGAGCCAAAGAGCTACTTAGTAGTTCCCAGCAATCTAACACTAGCACTCTTGCAACCACGTGGACCAAGACTATGGCAGAAAACAGCTCCAGATCTGGTTTGCTGCATGGTGACGATCCTTGCAAACTGTCATCGTGCTATCATTTGTGTTTTCCTTCAGCTCCATCCACTGGCTTCTATTCAACATTGTTGTTGTTTAGTCATTTAGTTGAGTCCGACTCTTCGTGACCCCTTGGATCAGAGCACGCCAGGCACTCCTGTCTTCCACTGCCTCCTGCAGTTTGGTCAAACTCATGTTGGTAGCTTCGAGAACACTGTCCAACCATCTCGTCCTCTGTTGTCCCCTTCTCCTTGTGCCCTACATCTTTCCCAACATCAGGGTCTTTTCCAGGGAGTCTTCTCTTCTCATGAAGTGGCCAAAGTATTGGAGCCTCAGCTTCAGGATCTGTCCTTCCAGTGAGCACTCAGGGCTGATTTCCTTCAGACTGGAGAGGTTTGATCTTCTTGCAGTCCATGTGACTCTCAAGAGTCTCCTCCAGCACCATAATTCAAAAGCATCAATTCTTCGGTGATCAGCCTTCTTCTATTCAACATAGTGCCGAGTAAATGTGCAGTCAGTGCAAGGATTTACACTTGTGCAACAGGGCGCTTGTGCAGCAGAACCTGCCCCTGCCGGCCATGCACCACATCCTGTGCCCAGGGGGTTGGGAGAATCCCAGAACAGATTTAGCAGGCATGGTGTGTTTTTATAAGATGGGGGAGGGGAGTCCCTTTGTGCAAGTGAAAATCCTTGCACTGATGGGACTGCATTGGATACAAGCCAATAGTCATCCCATATACCATAGTCTGAATTTCCACCCCACCATTCCAGTTTGGCCAATGGCGCCTTCTCTCCTGTCAAATATATCTCTGTGTTTGATTGGGTGGATGGCACAGGAAGAAAGAGTTAATTCTTCTTCCCGTTTGCTGCGGTCCTGATCCTAATTATCCCCTCCAAAAACTGATCTGTACACTTCTGAAAAGATTCATGTACTCGGTTAACATCACAAGCAGTTTAGCCCAGAAACAGGACTTATACCTCTTGTCTGTCTATGGAAAGCAGCAGTTGGGAATTAAAAAGATAATATGTGACATTTCTTCTTATTCAGTATTTCCCAACATTAGTCCTGTTCACACATAACTACAAACAGGCAGAGGACATTTGCAACATGTCAGCAATCATATTTGTGAGCTCCAGGAAAAGAGCAAGCATAGTGTTGAGAGAAACTAATTGGAAATGCAGAGAAATATTTGTTCCTGTCGTATTGAAACTATGGCTACAGTATTTTATTTAAATTTTTTTTTGCTTGGCAGTTCAAGCTGCTTTATTTTTGGCTATCAAAATTTCAGTGGTAAAACTTTTTTGCTTTTGTGTAAAATGATTTTTGATGAATTTGGATTTCATTGAATCATAGAATCTTAGAGTTGGGACACCAATGGTCATCTAGTCCAACCCCCGGCAATGCAGATATCTCAGCTGAAGCATCCATGATAGATGCCCATCCAACTTCTGCTTAAAAGCCTCCAAGGAAGGAGAGTCCTCCACCTCTCTTGGGAGTCTGTTGCACTGCTCTTACTCTCAAAGTTTTTCTGAATGTTTAGTTGGAATCTCCTTTCTTGACCCCATTGGTTGGGGTCCTACCTTCAGAGCAGGAGAAAACAAGCATGCTCCTTCCTCCGTGTGACAGCCCTTGAAATATTTGAAGATGGCTATCATATCTCCTCCCAGTCTCCTCTTTTCTAGGCTAAACATACCCAGCTCCTTCAAGCACTCTTCATAAGACTTAGTTTCCAGACCCTTGATCATCTTGGTTGCTCTTCTCTGCAAACATTCTATCTTGCCAACATCCTTCTTAAATTGCGGTGCCCAGAATTGGACACAGTACTCCAAGTGTGGTCCTTCTAAAGCAGAATAGAGTGATACTATGACTTCCCTTGATCTGGACACTAGACTTCTGTTGATGCAGCCTAGAATAGCATTAGCTTTTTTTTTTGCTGCTGCATCACACTGTTGACTCATGTTCAGCTTGTGGTCCACCAAGACCCCTAGATCCTTTTTCACATATACTGCAAGTAAGCCAGGTGTCCCCCATCTTATATTTGTGCATCTGGTTCTTCCTGCCTAAGTGCAGAACCTTACATTTGTCCCTATTGAAATGCATTCTGTTAGCTTGCACCCAGTTCTCCAATCTGTTAAGGTCATTTTGAATTTTGATTCTGGGCATTAGCTACTCCTCCCACTTTGGTGTCATCTGCAAATCTGATGAGCATTCCCTCAATTCCTTCATCCAAGTCATTTATAAAGACATTGAACAACAACGGGCCCAGGACAGAAACCTGTGGCACTCCACTTCTCACTTTTTTCCAGGATGATGAGGAACCATTAATGAGTACTCTTTGGGTTCGGTCAGTCAACCAGCTACAAATCACAGGGGACTGTGTCAAAAGCCTTACTGAAATCAAGATACACTACGTCCACAGCATTTCCCTGATCCACCAAGTTTGTAATTCCATCAAAAAAAGAAATCAGCTTGGTCTGGCATGACTTGTTTTTGAGAAACCCATGCTGGGTCTTAGTAATCACAGCATCCTTTTCTAAATGCTCACAGACCGAATGTTGAATTATCTGTTCTAGGATCTTCCCTGCTATCGATGTCAAGCTCACTGGTCAGTAGTTACCTGGGTCTTCCTCCACCCCCCCTTTTGAAGATTGGGACAACATTTGCCCTCCTCCAGTCTGTAGGGACTCACCTGTTCTCCAAGAATTCTCAAAGATAGTAGACAAAGGCTCTGAAATTTTAAATGTTCAGTCTCAGGAACAAGGAATGGAGGGGACTGCGGAAAGAAAATTCAGCTGATAGTAATTGGTTCTCACTCTTTGCTAGAAGGGGAGGAGGGAGAGAAATTCAGCAGATGGGGGTTTTTTTGTTCTCAGGTGTACCTCCCCCAACTTGGTTTTTGCTATTAACAGGTTGCTGCTCTTAGAAAAGGTGCTCACACAGTTTTACACTATTAATAATCTCGCATTTGTGACATCACTCTTCTTCCCAGGATAACACACTGTGCTTCAATTACTAGATTAGACTCTTGTGGTGCCTTTGATGGAGAGAGCCATTAAAATGGACAAAGCAGAAACGATCATTATATGAGGACCAGAGGATCAATGCGGTACCTGGTTCTCCATTGCTGAGATGGAGGTTTCACAAAGCCTGAGCTTTGTGGGGGCAGGGAATTGTGCACAACGGGGAATTTAGCAGCCAAGAAGATCAGCAGAAAGGTAGGGTTGCTGTGGCCAGAATGCAACCCAGAGAATGCAGCTCTCACTATTTAGTGACGGGTGTTTCTGCCACATCCCAACTCCTCTCCAATGAAGACTAAGGGTGTTTTTTTTTCCCTCTGGGGTGGCTCGAAAAATGTACCCAGATGTGTGAAAATACATTCAGAAATGCATACATTGAAATAAAATATATATCTACAACGGGGTTTTGAATAAAATGCATATTTAAATAAGTACTTAAATTTTCAGCTTTTTGAAATGACAAGATGAATGCAGAGCCAGGGTGGAATGGATTTATGAATGAACGCCAAATAAATTGAGAGGGACTAGAAATAGACCGGTCCCTCCATCCCTAACTAAAGTGTGAATGTTTTGTGAGAGAGACTGAGTGAAAGGGGAGGGCAGTTTGCAGGGAAGGGCCAGGAGAAAGTCATGTAAAGTCTTCAAGGACAGAGGCTTACCAGGCAACGCAGTGGTAAGATCAAACTCTTCCTCCTTTCCCGCTTAAACCAACAAATCTGCTCTGCTTCAAGTAGTGCAGGTTTTTTCAAGCGGTAGCCCAGAAAGGAACCATGTTTCCTCACTATGCCTGACTTGGGAACATAGATTGGTAAGATGGCTGCCGAATGCTTGAAGCAGGGTTTTGAGCTCTAAAGCAAGTTTCTGCTCTATAACCAACCCTTAGCATTTGTTTTTATCCTCTCTTCCATTTTATTTCTTAACTCCTTTTATTGCTTCGTTTTGTTGCTTTAATTTATTGTTTTATCTCATTGTTTTATTGTTCTAACTCCCCTAACCTGTGAGGCTGCATGAAGCTGGGCTGGGCTGAGCACTTTGTTAGGCCGTGCCAAACGCGAGGTCGAGCCAAAGTTTACAAGATACTAGTTATAAACTAAGGAAAAGAAACGTATTGATTATCAGAACTGTTGAATGAGCGAGCCCAGGTGGCAGCTGCAGAGTCTCCAAAACGCTCCCTTCTGCTGGATGGCACTGACACCGGACTCATAAATTCAAGAATAGTAGAATTGTAGAGTTGGAAGGGACCCCAAGGGTCATCTAGTGCAACCCCCTGCAATGCAGGAATCTCAGCTAAAGCATCCATGATGGATAGCCACCAACCTCTGCTTAAAAACCTCCAATAAAGGAGAGTGCACAACCTCCTAAGGGAGTCTTTTCCACTGTCAAACAGCTCTTACTGTCAGAAGGTTCTTCCTGATATTTAGTCGGAATCTCCTTTCTTGTAACTTGAAGCAATATCATTTCACGTTGTAGTGACCTTGCAAAGGCATTGCGGGAAGAAAATCCTTAGATGTTTGAAAGATGGGCAAAAATCTATAAATATATACAAACACACTTATGGATAAATATTGGTTCTGGTTCTTCATATTGCTTATATTTAAAGTGAAAAATTAGAAGTGTGGTCTGCTGTGGCATGGCATGGGCGGCACAGGGGTGGTTGCCCCGGGTGCAAAATTGCCAGGGGCGCAAAATTTCAACACCAGGTGCTTTCCGACTACAGCTGTACACTTCAGTCACTGGGTTCTGTTGAAAATGGTTTCTCCATGTGAACCAGGAAGTGACCTCTCCAGACAATGGAATGACTCTTTTTTTCTTATCTCTGTGGCTGCAATCTCTTGGGTGACGCGGATGCTGTTAGGCAGCTGAATGCGCATGCATACTCTGTCCGTTTTGCTCCCACCCACCCCTTCCGCATGGCCCCAGGTGCTGGCAAACCATGCTATGCCACTAGTGCTCTAAAGGCCTCATCAGTCACCATTCTAATTTCAGCCTTCCCCTTGTGTGCTGACCGATCAGAAGTGCTGTTGTGAACATGTAGCTTCCCGAATAGCACTAGGTGGTCCAAATGCAGCATTCAAGTTGCTGCCCTTCACCTGCCTGCCATATGTCCTTCCTATAGGAAAATGAGTCTCAGAATCCTCTGGAATAACTTCTGATTTTTGAATGCTTGAGGACCCTGGTAGGTTATTCAGGTTGAACACCAGCTAACAACATTATAGCAGGGGACACCAACTCTTAACAGCTTCTCTCTCCATTCCAAGCCAAAGAGGTCGCCATTTTCTGGTGGAGAACACACTTCTGCTTTGAATGCAGGAAACAGTCCAGAACCAAGTTGCCCATTTGCGTTTTGTGGATCGCTTTACGGCAGGTATGAGATGTTGTTGGACCATGAGCCCCATCACCCCTGGCCATTAGCCATCCTAGCTGGGGCTTATGGGAGCTACTGTCCAATAACATCTGGAGGGCTGCAAGTTCCACACTCCTGCTTTCCGGCAACAAAATCAGGAATACGACTTAATTGTGGATCTATATATAGAAGCGAAGGTGTAGGGCAAGGGAAATAGCAGATGTAATTGACAATTTGAATGCACATATCATGTGAAAAGCTATTATGTCCCGTACAAACCTATCTCTGGGACACACATTAAAACAACAACAAAAGCCAACCACATTCTCCATGCGATACTTATTCTGAACTGCGGTGTTTGCCACTGCTCAAATCGCCACTGTGCCACACAGAGGAACCGTCATTAACAGAGCCTTTAATGGGAGATGTTTGTCTGAGCACCAAAGTCATTTACACTTACATAAGGCTGCTATTTACGACAAGGAGTATAATGGCATCTTTGAGCTTTTTAATTAAAAATTAATTAGGAGATTTAAGAACAAACTCATCGGGGGTTACTGTACAATGGCATGTTTACAAAATCACGCCTGGCTCCCCCCCTCCTTCCTTTCTGTTTCTGCTAAGTGTTTCAATCAATTCCGTGTCTATTAAATATAATTATGTATGATGCTTCCTCAAAATTATAATGTAGCATTTAAAGAGCAGCTGGGAAAAAAGTCTGCTTTTTAAAAACAACAACTTCGGAATGAGGGTAGCCATTAAAATGCAAATAGGTGCAAGGAGCAGTTTGTCGATGAGGGGGAAAAAACCCAACACAAACATTTTCACCCATTAATCTTGCATTTACAACGCCTTTCTGTTAAATGCTATTTATTATCTCAGCTGTTCTGGCATTGCTATGAAACGTGATGTCAGAATCACTCAAGTATATACATGACATACATTTCCACTTAAGATATGAATATCGCCGAGTTGAGGTGAGACAACATACACTTTTCACAATGCTATTAAGCTGAATGTTTCCCATTTATTTTACACTTCTGGTGAAAAATGTTTTTGGTTTTTTTTCTTCCCCAGGAAGGGGTGTAGCTCTGCGGTAGAAAATCTTCTTTGCAAGCAGAAGATCCTAAATTCAATCCCTGAGATTTGCACGTACGGCTGGGAGAATCTCCTTTCTGAAACTCTGGAGAGCTTCTGCCAATCAGGGTAGAGAGTTCTGGGCTAGATAGACCAATGGCCTGACTTCATATAAGGCAGGTTTCCACTTCCCTGTGATTTACATTGCCTTTGCTCTCAACTGCCCTGTTTGCCAACTTCTTGTGATCATATCTGATTGGCTGCAGAGCTCTGCGATGTCAGCCCCCAGTTAGTGGCGTCACCCTCACTAGCGACTCAGGAAGGAAACGGCAGCAGACACAGCCAGGGGAAATAATAATAATAATAATAATAATAATAATAATAATAATAATAACCCCCAGCAACTCTGTGTGGCTTCCAGCACATGTAAAAACACAATAAAACATCAAACATAAAAAACTTCCTGATTAAAACTACTGATTAAAAACTACTGGTACTGAAGCAATCCAGCCAAGAGGAATGATGGAACAGGGTCAGAAACAAGGCGGACATCCACCAAATTTAAGGGTTTGTGGCTGCCCAAGAGGGGATAAGGAATTCCACGCTTCTGAAATAGCTAGTTCTTCTTTGGAATCCAGAATCAGAGGGTATTCATTTTTTTATATATATATATATATAAAATATTTATTGAAATTTTACAAAAACATACATAAAAAATAAAAAAATACAAAATACAAAAAACAAATAAATACAAAAGAATTAAAAACGACCCATTTTTTGTAACTTTAAACTCATTAGCTTGTTTCCTTGACTTCCTCACACCTTCCCTTTTCGTATTCCCATTTAAATAATCAAATCAGCAAATCCTTACCCTCTTTCGTTTATCTTAACTCTATATCTTAACATATTATAGCTCTATATTTTCATCCATTATCAACTCATTTTTGCATATTCTCATTAACTTTGTTGCTAGTGCCTCTTATTTTCAATCCAACATCATTTTTAACATTCATTAATTTTACAGTGTTTCTGAAGATAGTCTTTAAATTTCTTCCAATCTTCTTCCACCAACTCTTCTCCCAGGTCTCGGATTCTGCCAGTCATTTCCGCTAATTCCATATAGTCCATCACCTTCATCTGCCACTCTTCCAGGGTGGGTAAATCTTGTGTCTTCCAATACTTTGCAATGAGTATTCTTGCTGCTGTTGTTGCATACATGAAGAAAGTTCTATCCTTCTTTGGCACCAATTGGCCGACTATGCCCAGGAGAAAGGCCTCTGGTTTCTTCAGGAAGGTATATTTAAATACCTTTTTCATTTCATTATAGATCATCTCCCAGAAAGCCTTAATCTTTGGGCACGTCCACCAAAGGTGAAAGAATGTACCTTCATTTTCTTTACATTTCCAACATTTATTATCGGGCAAATGATATATTTTTGCAAGCTTGACTGGTGTCATGTACCACCTGTATATCATTTTCATAATATTCTCTCTTAAGGCATTACATGCCGTAAATTTCATACCGGTGGTCCACAACTGTTCCCAGTCCACAAACATAATGCTATGACCAATATCTTGTGCCCATTTAATCATTGCAGATCAGTGGCGTAGCGTGGGGGGTGCAGGGGGGCCAGCTGCACCGGGCGCAACATGGGGGGCACTCGCACTCGCAGCTCTCTATCCCTACTAAAATCCACGGGTTAGGGGGCGCAAATTACTTGCCTTGCCCCGGGTGCTGACAACCCACACTACGCCACTGTTGCAGATTTAACCGTTTCATCCTGCATATTCCATTTCAACAGCAAGTTATACATTCTTGAAAGTATCTTAGTTTTGGGATCTAACAATTCTGTTTCCAATTTTGATTTTTCCACCTGGAAGCCAATTTTTTTGTCCAAATTATAGGCCTCTCTTATTTGATAATAATGAAGCCAGTCTCGCACTTTATCTTTTAATTTCTCAAAACTCTGCAATTTCAATTTATCTCCTTCTTGTTCCAGTATTTCCCAATATTTCGGCCATTTGGCCTCCATATTGAGCTTTTTCTGAGCCTTCGCTTCCATTGGTGACAACCACCTTGGGGTTTTATTTTCCAGTAAGTCTTTGTATCTTATCCAGACATTGAACAATGCTTTCCTGACAATATGGTTTTTAAATGCTTTATGTGCTTTAACCTTGTCGTACCACAAATATGCATGCCACCCAAAAACATTGTTAAAACCTTCTAGATCCAAAATGTCCGTGTTCTCAAGAAGCAGCCAGTCTTTCAACCAGCAGAATGCTGCTGATTCATAGTAAAGTTTAAGGTCTGGCAGGGCAAATCCGCCTCTTTCCTTTGCATCAGTTAATATTTTGAATTTTATTCTGGGCTTCTTGCCCTGCCAGACAAATCTAGAAATATCTCTCTGCCACTTCTTGAAACAGTCCATCTTGTCCAAAATTTGCAATGATTGAAATAAAAATAACATTTTTGGCAATACATTCATCTTTATAGCTGCAATTCGACCCAACAAGGAAAGCTTCAAATTTGACCATATTTCTAAGTCTTTTTTCACTTCTGTCCAGCATTTCTCATAGTTATCTTTAAATAAGTTTAAGTTCTTAGCAGTCATATTAACCCCCAAATATTTTACTTTCTTAGCTAATGTTAAACCAGTCTCCTTCTGAAACCTCTCTTTCTTAATCGGTATTAAGTTTTTCTCAAGAACTTTAGTTTTGACTTGTTCAATTTAAATCCTGCCACATGACCAAATTCTTGAATCAATTCTAATACTCTTTTCGTACTAGATTCTGGCTCCTGTAACGTCAAAACTAGGTCATCTGCAAAAGCCTTCAATTTGTATTGTTTGGCTCCGACCTGAATACCTTTAACCAGACGGTCCCTTCTAATCATATTTAACAAAACCTCCAGGACCGAAATAAAAAGCAATGGGGAAATTGGGCAGCCTTGTCGTGTCCCTTTCTCTATCTTAAATTCCTCTGTCATCACATTATTGACTATTAGCTTAGCCTTTTGTTCTGAATAAATTGCACTTATACCATTTTCAAACCCTTGACCCACCCCATCCCCCGAAGATTTTTCTTCATAAAATTCCACGAAACATTGTCAAAGGCTTTCTCCGCATCTATAAAAATAAAAAATTAAAACTGATTTAGTATTAATGTTCACTTGCAACTTCTCCAATATGTTAATTATATTCCTCGTGTTGTCAGACAAGTGTCTACCTGGGAGAAAGCCAGCTTGGTCCTTATGTATCTCTTCCACTAATACTTTTTTTAATCTATTTGCCAAAATATCAGCAAAAATTTTGTAATCCACATTGAGCAGGGATATGGGGCAGTAGTTCTTAAGTTGTGTCTTTTCAGACTCCGTTTTCGGTATAAGTGTAATGTAGGCTTCCTTCCACGACTCTGGCGCTTTTCCCCCCTCCAAAATTTCATTACAAACCTCCTTTAGTGGCTGAATTAACCAATCTTTCAAAGATCTATAGTATTTTGAGGTTAAGCCATCCGGCCCTGGAGATTTACCCAACTGCATATTCTGAATGGCACCTTCTACCTCCTGTTCTGTAATTTTGTAATTCAGCATTATCTTATTTTCTTGAGAGATTTTTTGTAATCCATTTGTTTTTAAAAATTGGCCTATATCAAACTCTTTCTGTGGCCCTTGTGTATATAACTCTTTAAAATACCTCTGGAAGCATTTTCTAATTTCCACTGGATTCTGAATGTTCTTTCCTTCCACTTCCAAATTAGTGATAGTATTGAGCTTTTGTCTTTTTTTCATTT
This sequence comes from Podarcis filfolensis, assembly GCF_964270895.1. Classification (NCBI taxonomy): domain Eukaryota; kingdom Metazoa; phylum Chordata; class Lepidosauria; order Squamata; family Lacertidae; genus Podarcis; species Podarcis filfolensis. The sequence continues at coordinate 87,247,715 of NC_139609.1, forward strand.
GCCAAGCTAATGATTTTCCACATTTATCAGCCGATTCAAATGTCTTTTGTCTCATTTGTTTAATTTTCCATTCAATTTCCTGGTTCATCATCTTCATATATTGCACTTGATATAACTTTCAGAATCAGAGGGTATTCAATTCAACTCTTAAATTAGGGATGTAGCAGGATGTAACATCATCAAGGAACATGAGCCATGTCACCAAGTGCTGGTGATAACCTTAGGAACTGCCTGGACCCATGCCAGCCCTCCTGTACCCTAAGATCTATGTTGGAGGCACTGCGGAGATACCTGCTGGTACAACGTTTTCAGCTGGTGGGCACAAGGAGCAAGGCCTTTTTTGTGGTGGCCCCCATTTATAGAATGTGATTCCCTGGGAAGTCTGGAGGCAGTATGCTTTTGAATATCAGCTGCTGGAAACCACAGGAGGGGTGAGTGCTCTTCTGCTTGGCTCCTGCTTGCCGGTTTACCTCAGGCATCCGGTTGGCCACTGTGAGAACAGGATGCTGGACTGAGGGAGTCCCTAAGAGGTCTCTGTTCCCCTCACAGAGCTACAATTTCCAGAGTCCCCTGTGAAAAAAGATTGATTGTGAAACCACTTTGGGAATCTGAGGTCTGTGTGTGTGGGGGAACAGGGGTCTCACAGCAACTTTCAGCACCCTTAACAAACGACAGTTCCCAGAATTCCCAGGACTGTGGGAATCCATGACTGTGTAAAGTGGTATCAAAGTGCTTTAAAAGTGTGGAGTGAATGTGGCCTAAATGATACAGTCAATAACAGCCGCATTCAGTAACATTGGAATTGCAAGGATTAAAATATGTACATCTGAATCTTGGTTCTGGCTTAACAGCTGGAACTTTTCTTTTCCGTTTGAGAGACATATTCATTAGCATTCCTTGAGAAACTCCGTAGTCTATAGTATATATTGACTTTTTGATGCATTCATTGTGGTTTCTTCCAACATGTTGACTTCCTTTACAGAGCAGACATTTGAAAGCTTGTCAGTGTGTGACTATACATCACTGGCTTGGGTGCCAAGGAAATGCATCAATTTAGCAAGTTTTGTCTTTTACTAAGAATGAATTGGCTTTCAGTGTTGGCTGCTTGAGTTTATTCACAGTCACAGGAACATTTTTTTTACTGCCCTCCCCCTTTTTTTGGGCAATCATAATTCAAGCTTTTCTGAAACCCACAGGCAACAGAAATGCTTTTAAAATGATAGCAGTCGTCAAAACAACCCAGACAGAAAGTTTGGTTTTTGTGCTTCTCTGACTGGGCAGTATTTGAAATAGAGCCATGGCTGAAGTAGGAACGTGAAAGGAAATCAGCTGTCGAAATGAAAAGAGACCTTTCTATCAACATGGACAAGATGGAAGCTCATGGTTGAAAATGATAACGAACCACACTGGAGTTGAAGTGCCTTGACGTTTATTTCATGTCAAGTGCCATTTGGAAATCTGCACCCCTGTTTCTCAAGTAAGTGGGCAAAGTCAGCCATACCTCTCTCTCTCTCATTTCTTCCTCTCTCGTAACGCTAGAAGTTGTGGACATCCAGTGCTGGAAGATTCAGGACAGATAAAAGAACACTAAGCACAGGTGGTGCTGTGGGTTAAACCACAGAGCCTAGGACTTGCCGATCAGAAGGTCGACGGTTCGAATCCCCGCGACAGAGTGAGCTCCCGTTGCTCGGTCCCTGCTCCTGCCAACCTAGCAGTTCGAAAGCACGTCAAAGTGCAAGTAGATATATAGGTACCACTCCAGTGGGAAGGTAAACAGTGTTTCCATGCGCTGCTCTGGTTCGCCAGAAGCGGCTTAGTCATGCTGGCCACATGACCCAGAAGCTGTACGCCGGCTCTCTTGGCCAATAAAGCGAGATGAGCGCCGCAACCCCAGAGTTGGCTATGACTGGACCTAATGGTCAGGGATCCCTTTACCTTTAAGCATGCAGTGCATAGTTGCGTGGCGAGTTCCCGCCTCCCCCCAGTAGGAATAAAGACGCATGACACTGTTATTTTAGGTTAAGGGGCTAAAATTCGCCACAACTTTATTGGTCACAGGTGATGAGCGGTATTGGCTTAGGCATTGGTTCTAACCGACTATCTGGCTTTAGCCTGTGTGCTTGAAGACCGGGAAGGGTTACCACCAGAAGGGGGAGCCCTGCTGATGCACATCAACTAGGAACTCCCCCGGGGTCACCGATCGGGGGCGTGCTTTAGGCCCTTGCCTCCATAGGTTTCGGACAGGGCCACACACCCCGGAATCCTTTATCGGACTACCCTTCAATATCCAGGGGAGGTGATGGCGCTCCCCCCCATCCATCTACATAACAATACCTCTACCGATGCCTAACCGCCAGTACCAAGGAAGTTGTGACGATTTGCTACGAGGTAGGCGACGAACCAAATGGCTGGTGCTAATTTGCCAAGTGGAAAAAATTCCTACCAGGCCCCTTAACGGTGACCAACTGAGGTCCATAGCAAGGTCAGAAGGGAAACCTTGAAGGGCGAGCGGGTGGGAAACCAAGCAGCTGAGCGGCCAAAGAGGGAGATTCCCGGCCACACCTGCCTTAAATGGTGGCAGGCCACACCCCCTAGGCCAGCCGATTGGCTGGCCAGGGGATGACACTGCCGAGGATTCCCCTAATTGCACGGGGGCTGAGACCCAGCCCCCGCATGCGTGTTGGGGGCGTGAAGCCCGCAACACCACCTCCTCCCGAGGTTGGAAGTGGCTTTATGGCACTCATTCCCACAGGAGGCCACTGACTGGATGGCTATAAAAGAGCATTAGACCAATTCATGGCGGATGAAGTGATCAATGGCTACTACTCATGACGGCTATGCTCTTCCTCCATGGCCAGAGGCAGCAATGTTTCTCAGTACCAGTTGTTGGAAACAACAGGAGGGGAGAGTGCTCTTGTACTCGGGTCCTGCTTGTTGGCTTCCCACAGCCATCTGGGCGCTGGACTGCATGAGCCATTGGCCTGGTCCAGCAGGTTCTTGTTATGTTCTTATACCACCAGACAACATGGGAAGGGCAGTCAGGCTTTTGACTGCAGCAGTGGGTCAAAAGGCTTTCCCCTTCATGGCAACATTTCAGTTCTCTTCAGATGTTGCCTTCTGGACATGTGAAGAGAGCTTCAGGAATGTGTGGGGCTAGCTCCACCTCAGGAATTATGCTCTCTGGACTGGCAACACTCCACCATACAATTGGCTGAGGGGGTACAATTTCACCCAGTGCTATTTTTCTAGAAAAACAGTTGCCAGAACTCACCATGAACATCTCCCTTGTTCTCTTATACAGTGGACACTTGGGTTGCAAACATGATCCGTGCGGGATGCACATTTGCAACCCACAGCGTTCGCAACCCGTGTCTGTGCGTCTGTGCACGCGCGGGTTGCAATTCGGCGCTTCTGCGCATGTGCAAAGTGTGATTTATGTCTTCTACACATGCGTGACTGCTGAAACCTGGAAGTAACCCATTCCGGTACTTCTGGGTTTCGGTGGTCCGTAACCCGAAAAAGCTCAACCTGAAGCAGCTGTAACCCGAGGTATGACTGTAATGGCAATAGCGTCTACCCGAGAGGTGACAGAACTGAGTTCCGGTGAGTTCCAGCTGAAAAAAGAGCCCTGCTTTCACCATTTCCAAAACTCGCACAAGAATTCTGACCACTCAGGGTTCCTGTCCCAACTCTGGCAACCCTATGCATGGTGAAGATGGCCCTCTTCAGGCTCAGCTGATCACATGCTGTGAGGGTTCAATCCTGCTGGGTGCTGATTCCATGTGAGGACTGTGCTGATGAAGCAGCACCCTGCTGTCAGCAGGATTAAACCTTCCATAGAGCTGGCACCACGACTGAGAAGGCCCTGCTTCCAGTAGACAGCTGCAGAACTCCAGTCAGTCACTGGGAGTCCTTGGAGCAGGACCTCAGATGTTGAGTGGAATGGGTTTTGAAGTGGGCTCCTTCACGAGAAAGGGGGGGTTAAATCAATCCACTGAATAATAATAAGGATAATGATACAGAGAGGTGATAGTCGGAGTGCACAGGCGCTGAACTATTTCAGGCTCTAAAACTAAGATCCAACACCTTAAATTGAGCTTGGAAATAAAAGGAAACTATTGCAGGGTAAAAAAAAAATTGCCAGACTAATACAGTCTGATGACTCAGTTCCCACAAGCTGTCTGGTGGAAGCTGGGGTGGGTGTGACTCACCTTAGATTGCTTCATTAATTATCTGGGGGAATATATATTTTTCAGAGTCAATGTGAGGGCTTGAGAAAATTACCCCTCTCCCCCACTCCCAGAAGTCTTCTCCACCAGCCCTGAAACATGCACATCCTTTTATCTCATCTTATGAAAGCAGACAGGTTTGGCAGAACAAGCAGTAGCGAGAGGGAAGGGTCCCTCCCGCTTCTCTGATTCAGAGAATCAGCTATGTTGATTAGCCACATACTGGATGATGGGAGATGTAGTTCTCCTGAAAGCTTCCTCAATCATAGGATCAGATCAAAGAATCACATCTTTCCTAAGTCTGCCTTCTGATGCAGGATGTGTCATTGCCCACATGGCGGAGGGTGGACTGAGACAACACAGAGGGCGTGTGGCTGCAAATGCACTCATTAACCCCAAATGCCATCTGTGCCCCTTCAGAACATCTGTTGTTGTTTAGTCGTGTCCGACTCTTTGTGACCCCATGGACCAGAGCACTCTTTGTTGGAGCATTCTTTGGCACTGCCCTTCTTTGGGATTAGGATGTAGACTGATCTTCTCCAATCCTCTGGCCACTGCTGAGTTTTCCAAACTTGCTGGCATATTGAGTGTAGCACCTTAACAGCACCATCTTTAAAAATTTTAAATAGTTCAGCTGGAATACCATCACTTCCACTGGCCTTGTTATTTGCAGTGCTTTCTAAGGCCCATTTGACTTCACTCTCCAGGATGTCTGGCTCAAGGTCAGCAACCACACTACCTAGGGTGTACGAGACATCCATATCATTCTGGTATAGTTCCTCTCTGTATTCTTGCCACCTCTTCATGATGTCTTCTGCTTCTGTTAGGTCCTTACCACTTTTGTCCTTTATTATGGTAATCTTTGTACAAATGTTCCTTTCATATCTCCAAATTTCTTGAACAAATCTCTGGTTTTTCCCATTCTATTGTTTTCCTCTATTTCTTTGCATTGCTCATTTAAGAAGGCCTTCTTGTCTCTCCTTGCTATTTTTTGGAAATCTGCATTCAATTTCCTGTATCTTTCACTATTTCCCTCGCATTTTGCTTGCCTTCTCTCCCCCACTATTTGTAAGGCCTCAGTAACATCTAGTACACCAAAATATGCAATATTTTGCATCTCACGGAGAGCTAACCTGCCCCCTCTCCATTTAGAACCTTCTCATGAGTGTAGAAATGTCGTACACTGAAATTTGCTAGAACACAGCTGAAAGAGGGGAGGTTAATACATAGGGCTGCTGATTTGGGAAGCAAACTTCCCCCATATTGTCTAGTTTCACTCCATATGGATAGATTTGTGGACTGAGTTGCAGAGGCTGATGTGTATGTGATTTGTGGAAGGATGCCTTTATCTGAAGCAAGGAACTGGCAGACATGCTCTTTTGATCTTTTCAAAACTTCCATTTTTTTCAGGAAAAGAAGTTCTGAACAACAGCAGGAGAGGGCTGCTCCCCTAATATCCCACTTGTGAGCTTCTGACAGACATCTGGTTGTCTACTGTGGGTAACTTGTGCATATACAGACACAGCTAGTCTTTCAGGTATCCTGATTGTAAGCTGTAAAGGGCTTTAAAGGGCAAAACCAGCAGTTTGAACTAGGGATGATGGGGGGGGCAGATTCATTCCATATACCCCGCCTGTACTATACATGTAAATCAAAACTTTAAACAACCCAGGCTTACCGTAAAGTATCCTGGAAGCTGTCTATTGATAATGGTTCTGAGAGGAAATCCAGTTCCACTCTCAGAGTTACAATTCCCGCAGTGGTTTAGCTATCAGTCTCTTCTGGAAAGTGTAGCTTTTGAGAAGACTCTTGACAACTCTCAGCACCCTTTGCAAATTGCCACTCCCAGGATTCCTTAGGGGAAGCCATGACTGTTTAAAGTGACATTATGTGATTCTAAATGCATAGTGCAGGGGTCAGCAAGGTTTATCTTGCCTGGGCTATATCCATAGCTGTCAAGCGTCCTTTATTTGGTGGGACAATCCCTTATCCCAGCGCCATGTCCCGCTGCTGTCCCTTACAGATGAGGCTTTGTTTGGCTGCTGGCTGGGCTTTCTGCCTTTGGCTCGGAGGGGCTCAGAAGCTGAACATACCTGTGCCCGGAAAATCCCTTATTTTGGCTGCTGATCCCTTATTTTCAAGGCTGCTGGTCCCTTATTTTCAAATCTGTAAGTTGACAGCTATGCCCCGATTGGTCCTGTGGAGATCCCTCCTTGGGTCGGATTGCATGCGCCCCCACGATTTCCAGCACCGTGGAAGCGAGTCCCTGCGCCACGCTGCGCCGGTTTAGCGCAGCACACAAGCCGGCAACTCAGTTCAGGGGCAGCTCAGAGGGCAGTCAAATGACCTCCGCAGGCTGCTTCCAGCCCATGGGCCTTAGGTTGCTGACCCCTGGTATAGTGCAAATGACGCCCTAATGTGAACCAACCTAATTTGCAGTTACCTGGCTAATATGTCAGGGTTGGGGAATATGTGGCTTTCCAGATGTGGCTAGACTACAACTCCCTGACTATTGACTATTTTTATCTGAGGCTGATGGGAGTTTGAGTCGAACAACATCTGGAGGCCACAACTTCCCCAGCCCTGTGACATTTCTCTGATAATTGTGATACAGTTCTTCCACCAACATGCACACACACAAAGCGTTGAATAGGGAACCAAGCAGCTGAACATGCTTAATTGGTGAAAATAATATGAAAATATTACTTATAGGGAAAAGACAAGTGTACTTGGTGAAAATAATGTAAACATAAATTATAGTAGGGAAATATGCACACACAAATGCTTAATAATAATAATAATAATAATAATAATATAAAATGAATTATATTAAATTGAAAAATTTGCATCTTAGGCAAAATTGCATAAAAATCCACGTATTAAGTGAAATTCACACCCAAATGTGAGTCATTCTCTTTTAATTGCTAACTGCTTTGGAAATGGGGAGAACTGAATGTAAGTTTGGGAAAAAATGATAAATTGAGAGAAATTGCAACTAGCAGATTCCTCAGTGCCTATTTTGAAGTGGGCCTGGACATGAGCTGGGAGTCAGTGTAACTGGTGTAGCATCGCTGGAAGTCATCTAACGTTCAGCAAGGCAAAGGGGCAAGCAGTATATCAAGAGCAACAGCAGAAATAATAATAGCACTTTTATTATTTGTACCCAACCCATCTGACTGGTAATAATAATAATAATAATAATAATAATAATAATAATAATAATTTATTATTTATACCCCGCCCATCTGGCTGAGTTTCCCCAGCCACTCTGGGCGGCTCCCAATCAAGTATTAAAAACATGGTTGAGTGTAAAGGTCCAGGAACTCTGGGATCCAATTTTGGAACAGGCAGAGAAAGACACCCTTCCAGTGGATTTTCTAGTACCAAATTAGCTCAAGTCATCTTACTGTTGGGAGGCTTTTAAATATCCTGCTTTCCTGATGATATAAACCTGGACAATAGCCAGCACCATTGTGCTTCTGCTGTAAGAATCTCTTTAAAAGCCACTTGAACAGAGTTCACCCTGCAGGACAAATAATTGGCATAATCTCCATGCATCTCTCAGCAAATGTGAGGCTTTGTCTTTGAAGGAGCTTCTGTTGCAGGGCTCAGCCTTTAAGAGTCCCTCTTTCCACTTAGAAACGCATTCTGGCCAAAGGTTAATTAAGCCAAAAAGGTCTAAGCCAGAGCGTGCCGTGACCTCATAAAAGATAATTAAGAGATATGCGTGAAAACACTGTAAAGCAAATAATAAAATCAATGAGAGAACCAAATAATAATAAAAAAGATTTAAAAATGAGCACAGGGAAAATGACTACAGAAGGGAAGATTCAATAGGTTCTTTTGTAATGGTTTCATGAGGATCAAAACTAGATGCTGCAGAAAGTAGGAAACCTGGATTTCCATTCCACTTCATAATATCTGGTTATTCAAAAGAAGTGACATGAAAGGAAGGGCCATAGCTCAGGGGTAGAAAATCTGGCTTGCATGCAGAAGGTCAATGGTTGAATCCCCAGCATCTCAAAATACATTGTGGAATTGTGCCTTTTTGGCTGCTTTACCAGCATGTCATTCCTAAATTTCAGTCACACCATTGGATGTGGTGTGACACTGCAATGAACGTCACGGGATAGCATAGTTACTCCTCACTTCTTTCCTCATGTATGTATTCTGTTCCCCCATGATTCATCCATGACAATGGAAGGAAACAATTGTATGTCATTATGCTGCTCAAATGTTGTTACCTTACTCCTCAAATTTTGGGGCCTAATGGGGTTGCAAATGGATTCTCCCCCCCAACCGCCCCTAAAATAGAAATGAGCATTAAATTTCCACTAGATTCCAACAGATCTTTGGAAGTGGGTTTTACGTTGTGTGGAAGCTCAAACATAATCTGGAAATTAACAAGGAAATGTTGGGGAAACAGAATGCACTGCCACGTGAGATAAAAGGTAAAGGACCCCTGGATGGTTAAGTCCAGTCAAAGGCAACTATGGGGTGTGGCACTCATCTTGCTTCAGGCTAAGGGAGCCAGTGTTTGTCCACAGACAGCTTTCCAGGTCATGTGGCCAGCACCGCTTCTGGCACAACAGGAAACCGTGACTGAAGCCAGAGCACATGGAAATGCCATTTACCTTCCCGCCACAGTGATACCTATTGATCTACTCACATTGGTATGCTTTCGAATTGCTAGGTTGGCAGGAACTGGGAAGAGCAATGGGAGCTCAACTTGTCACGGGGATTTGAACCTCCGACCTTCCAATCAGCAAGCCCAAGAGGCTCAGTGGTTTAGACCACAGTGCCACCCACTACCCTGCCATGTGAATGCAGCCTTTGACTGCAGACCCATATATCAAGTAACCTTGCTTGATAGGGCTAAGGAGGAGTATTTGAAAACCAAATAATTTCAGAATCACAACCAATAGGACATTCAGTGGATGGTTTTAATTAAGTTAACAAGTAAAACCAATTATACTGTTGTGGAGGGCGGGGAGCCTACAGGTTTTAAAAGATGAAAGGAGAGGTATATTTTTACTGATGGTAGTTTGGTTCTCTTCTATAATAATGCATTATGTATTTAGGAAGCAGAAATAGAAGAACAATTTCCCCTACAATACTAAGCCATTGTTTATATATATATACAGCAGCTTCAATAAAGAGAAAACCCCCCGAATGAAATAAGATTCCCCGTGTTTACCTCTCTCTATTTGGCCTTAGCTACTGATCAAATATTAAAAACTTAATTAGGCTTCAGATGAGCCATAAATAAGAGAGACAGGGGAGGGGGAAATAAACAAATAGCTTTTCAAACGGAAGCTAATCTTTATGTTCCTACTCAGGTCACCACCACTATGAAAAGGAGCAAAGAGGAAAGGCATAGATGCTTATCCCAACAATGAAATCCTATTAAACATGAAGCAGAGCAAATGCACACTATTTCACCTCTACATTGAAAGCTGCTATCTCTTTCTGTTGCCATGCTGAGTGGAGCAGATGGGAACAACTGGAAGGCCACAGTTTCCCATTCCTGTTCTAGTGTTGGCCTTCAGTGATGTCACCACTTTACAGTATGATCCCTGATTGGCTAGGATCACCCATGTGAAGTATTGCCCATACTCTAAATTAACCTCATTTGCTCTTAGTAACTCCTCCTTCTGGCAACTCCTGCAGCCAAGTGTATTGCTCTGCTTTCCTCAGTGAGGTCAAGAGTGGAGTTTTGTCAGCTGGGCAGCCCAGGACCTCCACACACACTGCCCAGGCTTACATCCCATGGAGGTCACTTGGGTATTGCTAATGCAGCAGTTTGATGCCCCCACCAGAGGCACACTCCATTCTTTCTTAAGACAGATGGATGCCAACCAAGTTTCTAATGATATATTTCAGGGAAGAGGAACTTGCGGTGTTGTTCAACTACAGCTCCCTTCATTCTTATTGGCTAGGCTGGCTGGGGCTGATGGAAACTGGAGTCCAGCTATTGACAGAGGACCACAGGTTGCTCATCATTGGTATACAAGATGCAATGGAAGATGGAGTCCTCTATCTTCAACAGCTGCACAGATGAGGGAGTTTTAGCAGAGGCAGTTTCTCTCACTTCTGCTTTGTAAGCTGCACTAAAGGTAAAAAAGGTAAAGGACCCACGGATGGTTATGTCCAGTCAAAGGCGACTATGGGCTTGCGGCGCTCATCTTGCTTTCAGGATGAGGGAGCCGACTTTTGTCCACAGACAGCTTTCCGGGTCATGTGGCCAGCACCGCTTCTGGTGCAACGGAACACCTTCACGGAAGTCAGAGTGCACGGAAATGCCATTTACCTTCCTGCTGCAGCAGTACCTATTTATCTACTTGCAATGGTGTGCTTTCTAATTTCTAAGTTGGCAGGAGCTGGGACAGAGCAATGGGAGCTCACTCCATTGCGGTGATTTGAACCTTCGACCTTCCAATCAGCAAGCCCAAGAGGCTCAGTGGTTTGACCACAGTGCCACCCATGTCCCTACTAAGTTGTACTATCTCACCACCACAAAAAAATCAAAATACCCTTAAAGGAACTAGAGCCCTCTTTTCCTTTGCATTTGGTCATCTGGGTTCCAAAAGACAGTGACTGCATGTTTTGCACTCTCCCATGACTTGCAACTGATGTATTAAATCTGACAACTTTCTCCCCACTTTGTCCCTCTGTTTTATTGTTCAGATTAAGTAGCTATAAAGATCTATCAGAATATTTTCAAATGGAATGCCAACCCAGGGAATGTACCCTGACTTGACTCTGTGCCATCAAACTTTAATATCACTGTGGTTACTGGGTCTCCCCAAGTAGCAAATGCATTGCTCAGCTCTTTCATCTACCATTTTGAGCCCATCTGTCATTTGCATATCAGTTCTAGCGCTATTATCAGACAGGAAGACATCAGATGAAAAATTTCATGCGGCTGTCAAGACCCTAGTGAAGTCTTCTGGACTTCAAAGTGGGAGATTTAATTGAACCTACTTTACATTTTCTTCCCGCCTTCCTTTTTTTTTTTGGTGCTGTAAGAAACTAGAACCCAATGGGCAAAAAGGAGAGCCTCAGCACTCATGTTCTAACATTAGTCGCAGATGATTATAAGCTTATACAATTTTCTTTGCAATCTCTCCAAATGCAAACTGCATGCAAGTAAGAAGTCACAGAAAAATGTATATCAATGGCATTGTGTCTTCCTTCAGCATTTGAATATTTAGAAACTACTTATACATCCACAAGTGAGAAGAATGAACCAGGTCTTCTGGTTGAAAATCTGGATTTCAGAGTTTAGGTGAGAGAATTCTGCAGATGTGCCATTAAAATATCTCCATAGAATTGTACAGTTGGGACAATGTCTTTCAAGAACATAAGATGAACCCTGCTGGATCTAACCAAAGGTTTACCTAGTTCAGCATTCTATGGTTGACCAGATGCCTGTGGGAAGCCTGCAACCCTGGTCCTGAACCAGGGTACCTGTCCAAGGACCTGATCTAGCCTTAACTTAAGTTTCTGCACTCTTCTGAAACCCATATCCACTGACCTCCCTCTTGTTTCAGCCATCACTTTCCCTTGGTGGTGAACATCACAATGGATCAAGGACAGTACAGGTATTTGGAGTGCATGCAGGAAACACTGAACTCTCTGCTGCTCCCATGAATTTCCAGCACATTAGTGTATTGTCAGTATATAATCTGGCCTCATTCATACACAGTAAAAACTTTGATGACCATGCTCTAGAAAAGCAGTGCTAGAATCTGAACCCTAGCACCACAAATTCTGAAATTCTGTTCACTGTGCTAAAATTAGGGCACATTTGCTGGCCTTGGGGGCATCAATGTTCTTGGATGGTTTTGGGTGAGCAGAATCTACCAAATTCACCTCAAATGTTGATTTAGGTGAAATTTAATGGATATTCAAACACACACACACACACACACACACACGTATGTTTTATTAGGACCCTTTGGACAGCCCTCAAATTTTCTCAGATATTTTGCCCAAATCATCATGGGCTGTATCCAGTGTTCTCTGTCTGCTAGCAGATGGGTAAGTTTTAATGTTTTGTGACAGAACAGTTGCACTAGTGGATACAACAGATCATGTTTGTCATAGATGACAAATTCACCAACAACCTGCTTATGCACTGTCTTGCACAACAGCATTCCACTGCTGCAAAACATTTCACCCAGGCATAGGCAAATTCGGCCCTCCAGCTGTTTTAGGACTACAATTCCCATCATCCCTGACCACTGGCCCTGTTAGCTAGGAATGATGGGTGTTGTAGTCCCAAAACATCTGGAGAGCTGAGTTTGCCTATGCCTGTGATTTCAACTTAGTGCTACATTGGATACAACTCCTTGGATTTCGCTACCAGCAAAAATTGGTGGCAACAGACTAAAATATGTATAATTTGTCACCTAAATTCTACCTAGCCCATGATTCACTTTTCCTGTGCCCTTTTAGTCCCAAAGCCTAAGCTTCTCTTCATCTACAACAGAGTGAGGGTGTGATCTGGGCAGTCAAAAAAATTAGCATGCCTGACCTTCCAAAGCAGCTTTATTCATTTTCCCTTTGAGCCTCTGTGTTGCTAAAAATTACTTCAAGGGCACGAAGTTTCTCGTACTGAACAGACTTCTTGATAGGAAACTTTGCAGCAAAAGAAAAGGGGACTTGAAAGGAAGTTAGTAAAGTTCTATGCTGTGACCTGCAAGGCTTATTTAAAAGCAAGGAGCATAATTAGAGAGGATAATGACAGGAGATGCAGGGCCTTGCACTATCTTCACTGACATTCATTCTTTAACTCTCATGTCATGCCTTAGCTTTTCAAGATGATTTGGATCAATTAAACGGGTACTTCCCCTGCTGCCTACTTTGTGAAGGAGAGCTTCTAAAGGAGCTTGGTTTGCACTGATCATAGCAGCTATTATATTCCGTCCTCAGATTCCGAACCTGCGGGGTCTGGGATGCTTTTAAGAGGTAAAATATTGCTCGTGTTGATCACTTCAACACGAAACTTTGAAGCCTTCTCTACAATAATAAGAAAAAGGAAACACGCCGCATTGAAGCGGGCGATTTACAGCGGCAGTTAAAAAGGAACCATTTCTGAGCAAGTCACTGAACTTTAATTTGGTGATGGAAGGCTAGATCAAGGAGGGCAGGTTGAAGCCTGATTTCGCCTATGAATTACACATCCTCATCTGTCTGGAAAGGGCTGTGGCCAGTGCTTTTGAGCTCAGCAAAGGATTTAGGTCACATTTCTCTCACAGCATCAGGCACTGCCACAGATCACATTCATCCCCTCCTATTTTTTCTCCGTCTTTTCCCTTATATCCTCTGTTGTAACTTCCCCAGAGTGGGAAGGGCCTTTGCTCACTTGCAGAACACCTGCCTTAGAAGCAGAATGTCTTGGGTTTAATAATAATAATAATAATAATAATAATAATAATAATAATAATAATTTATTATTTGTACCCCGCCCATCGGGCTGGGTTTCCCCAGCCACTCTGGGCGGCTTCCATAGAAACCAAAAATACACTAAAATATCACACATTAAAAACTTCCCTGAACAGGGCTGCCTTAAGATGTCTTCTGAATGTCAGGTAGTTATTTATCGCTTTCACATCTGATGGGAGGGCATTCCACAGGGCGGGCGCCACTACCGAGAAGGCCCTCTGCCTGGTTCCCTGTAGCCTCACTTCTCGCAATGAGGGAACCGTCAGAAGGCCCTCGGCGCTGGACCTCAGCATCCGGGCAGAACGATGGGGGTGGAGACGCATCTCTGCATCTCCAGGGAGGACTGAGGACTGGAAGTAAACCCTGCCTGAAATCCTGAAGGGCCAGTACCAGGCAATGCAGACAATACTGAACTAGAGGAAGCAATGGTCTGACTCAGTATAATATAAGATAGCTTCCTATGTTCCTATTAAATACTGGCACCCTCTAGATGTTTGACTGCAGCTCCCATTGGTGTGAATCACTACGGCTAATGGCCACAAATGACTGGACTTGTAGTCCAAAATCATATGGAGGCCGCTGTGGTTGGGGAAGGCTAGGAATATAAAGCTGCTTGTGAGATAGGGAAGAAGAAACATATTTTCCATTGTTTTTGAAATATGTGCACTGATGGTTGGTTCGGTGGGAGTATTCCATGACTTCAACGGTCATGGAGAACCCTAGGAACTGCATTGGTTATGGCTGCTAAGAAATGTAGCTCTGTGAGGTCAGCATCCTTAACAAGCTACAGTTCCGAGGGTTCTTTGGGGGAAGCTATGAATGTTGAATTGTTATTCGAGTGCTATAGAGTTATGATGTGTATGTCAACATAACAGCCAGACACTTTACACAGGCCAAGGGCAAATGAAGGAAGAAGGATTTGCTCTTTGACTTATGAGAACTTCATCTTGTTTTCATGCATCTCAACCCTGGAAGCTCCAGATTTGTGAGAAGATGGATTATTAAGTCCAAGTGAACTGCATGCTCAATGGCAAGTGAGAACAGGGCTTGATTGTTTGGAAAGATCTAAGTGGTCAACAGTTGTTGTTTTTTTAATGTGGTGTCTTATGTAAGAGGTAGTCTTTTATTAAGAAAGAATAAAACATATTAGCAAGCAGCAGAGGTCAGTCAACGAACTCACTATCTTGGACAATGCTGTTCCTTGCCAGACATATTTTTTGTGTGCTAATGGCAGCATTGCTGAATGTTTCACTATCACTGTAGTTTATTTAAACCCTTTTAACACATGATAATTGCCTTTGCCTGCTGTCTACTGTTTCCTAACTTCTCCCTCAGTTGCATGAAAATTTGCATTCACCTATCATGAAGTCCAAGAATGATAATTACAAATAAATAAATAAATCTGCATGTGTCACCTTGTTAGAATGTGATCATTATAGTTTGCTTTAATGATCTCCCTGCATGGGTTCGCTGACTTGCTTTCAGAGATTTACTCGATGCTATGAGACTCAATTAAAACAAATTTGACTAGCTGTCCAAACCACTTCGAAATCACATCATAATTTGATACTGTTGATTTGACATCTGACCTTGCTGGAGTGGTTTGCCAAGTTTTGCATGCTGGAGGAAAAAAGAAAAAAGCACAATTTGTTAGATTGCTCATGAAGGTGGAACATGCCAAATGAGTGAAATAGTCTTCCGTATTGTGGGCGGGGTGGATATTTTCAGTATATAAATGTCAAGAATTTTCCCCATGGATCAGAGGATAATAACAAAAGTATGTAAGATCCATTGAAACTATAATAATAATAATAATTTATTATTTGTACCCCGCCCATCTGGCTGGGTTTCCCCAGCCACTCTGGGCGGCTTCCATAGAAAACCAAAAATACACTAAAATATCACAGATTAAAAACTTCCCTGAACAGGGCTGCCTTAAGATGTCTTCTGAATGTCAGGTAGTTATTTATCGCTTTGACATCCGATGGGAGGGCGTTCCACAGGGCAGGCGCCACTACCGAGAAGGCCCTCTGCCTGGTTCCCTGTAGCTTTGCTTCTCGCAATGAGGGAACCGCCAGAAGGCCCTCGGCGCTGGACCTCAGCATCCGGGCAGAACGATGGGGCTGGAGACGCTCCTTCAGGTATACTGGGCCAAGGCCGTTTAGGGCTTTAAAGGTCAACACCAGCACTTTGAATTGTGCTCGGAAACGTACTGGGAGCCAATGTAGGTCTTTCAAGACCGGTGTTATGTGGTCCGGCGGCCGCCCCCAGTCACCAGTCTAGCTGCCGCATTCTGGATTAGTTGTAGTTTCCGAGTCACCTTCAAGGGTAGCCCCACGTAGAGCGCATTGCAGTAGTCCAAGCGGGAGATAACCAGAGCATGCACCACTCTGGCGAGACAGTCCGCGGGCAGGTAGGGTCTCAGCCTGCGTACCAGGTGGAGTTGGCAGACAGCTGCCCTGGACACAGAATTGACCTGCGCCTCCATGGACAGCTGTGAGTCCAAAATGACTCCCAGGCTGCGCACCTGGTCCTTCAGGGGCACAGTTACCCTATTCAGGACCAGGGAGTCCTCCACACCAGCCCACCCCCTGTCCCCCCAAAACAGTACTTCTGTCTTGTCAGGATTCAACCTCAATCCATTAGCCGCCATCCATCCTCCAACTGCCTCCAGGCACTCACACAGGACCTTCACCGCCTTCACTGGTTCTGATTTGAAAGAGAGGTAGAGCTGGGTATCATCTGCATATTGATGGACACCCAGTCCAAACCCCCTGATGATCTCTCCCAGTGGCTTCATATAGATGTTAAAAAGCATGGGGGAGTATAGTGCTTAGAGAACTTCTTTTATAGGGTGTGGACTTCTTTTATAGGGAGGTTTCCAAGCAGAGGTTGGATGGCCATCTGTCTTGTATGATCTAGTTGAGTTTCCTGCGTTGCAGGCTGTTGGACTAGATGATGCTCAGGGTCCCTTCCAACTCTACAATTCTACGATTCTATTCTATAGCATCTAAATTTATAAATCATCATCAACATCATCATTTATTTAGATTATTTACATAGAAGTCACAGGGCAGTTTGCAACAGAATCAAGTAAGTTAAGAAGGAATACAGTGGTACCTCGGGTTACAGACGCTTCAGGTTACAGATGCTTCAGGTTACAGACTCCACTAACCCAGAAATAGTACCTCTGGTTAAGAACTTTGCTTCAGGATGAGAACAGAAATCATGCTCCAGCGGCGCGGCGGCAGTGGGAGGCCCCATTAGCTAAAGTGGTACTTCAGGTTAAGAATAGTTTCAGGTTAAGAATGGACCTCCAGAACGAATTAAGTACTTAACCTGAGGTACCACTGCACACAAAATCCATACAATCCATAAAATAACACAGTCCTGAAGATATACAACAGTATGTGTTCAGCTTCATTGAATGTGGCACCTTCAGAGCGAACATGAAACTAGATGGAGGGTTGCATCCAATGTAGTGCTAGGTAACTTGTTCCATTAACACAATGATTTACACAATGGTACTCCCCATCTCTCCACGCACACCCACCTCTGTTCTGGATTTCTCCCAAACCTCACATAGTATATTTGGGGAAGGTACAGGGTGCATGGGAGGGGGAAAAAGCAGAGCGGAGGGGGCGGAGTTCTGTTGTGCGAGCATAAATCTTTGCACCAGTGGAACAATTGTATTGGATATTGGCCAGACAATGTAGCAAATGATATTACAGTGGTACCTCTGGGTTAAGAACTTAATTCGTTCCGGAGGTCCGTTCTTAACCTGAAACTGTTCTTAACCTGAGGTACCACTTTTGCTAATGGGGCCTCCCTCTGCCACCGCAACGCTGCTGCACAATTTCTGTTCTCATGCTGAAGCAAAGTTCTTAACCCAAGGTACTATTTCCGGGTTAGTGGAGTTTGTAACCTGAAACGTCTGTAACCTGAAGCGTCTGTAATCCAAGGTACCACTGTACAGCTGTATTCTAAGACTAGGGAGATATTGGTTCTATTCAGATATAAAGCTCTCTATGTGGCGTTGCGTAATCAGTCTGTCTCTGAGCATAACATACCTCACAAGATTTCAAAAAGGGAGAAACCACGTACCCTTAACAACTTGAAGGAAGGACATTATGTATATAATAAAGCCTAAAATAATTGAGAGAATCTTTGATTAAATCTTATTCAGAAGCAAAAATTTGCTGTTTGACTGGTTGCCAGTGTAGAAAGAAAGAACGTAATGCAGGAAGTAAAAAAGAACCAAAACTCCACTGATGTTGTGTCAAGCTGTGTCAATGGTGTGATGTGTGTGAAAGCCTCTTAGTGTGGTGCAAAATAATAGTCCCTTCAAGAAAATGTAAAATGAATGAGATGTGTCACAGTATGCCGCCATTGTCTTGAAATAAAAAATAAAAATAAAACCAGTGGTAGGTATTAAAAGTGTCAGAAGTGAAATGAGACAAAACAAAATTAAAAACAAAACTTGGTTTTAATTTTGTTGGTTTACACAAATAGCCAGCAAGATATAAACTTTCGTTATGTGGAGCTGTATTCTGAGGTTCATGGTACATTTTACTATACCCTTACAACTCCAAACAACTGCCGTCTTCAGCAGGGTGTAGCCTGATGAGGACAGACTCAACAGGCCACCTTGACCTTAAACCAGCTGTTTCCACACTGTTGCGACTGCAAGGAAACTTGCCCATCACAATAAAAGAGAAGCACAGTTGGGCTCCTCCCTGTAAGTAATTCATGAATGGAGTTTACAGAAGCAGAACTTCATTTTTTGGGATAGAGACTCCCCCCCCCCATACCTTTGTTAAAAAATCATTCTGAGCCCCTGCCACTTTGGGGTCCCCATGCTCATGCATTCAGACTATGAAAGATTTCAAGAAAAGAAAATACAGTGATTGCCAGATCTATTTTGTGGAAGAAGTTCTCCTGCATGGGCTTATTCAGAAGTACATCCTATTGGGTTGTATTCAGCTAATTTTTACTTAGAATGGACACCTTGAAATTAACTAAATTGGCTCTATTGATTTCAATGGGTCTACTCTGAGTAAAATTCAGTTGCGCACAATTTACTAAGTTTAATGGCCCCATAACCCTCTCCCTCTCAGGGACCAGCAGTGATGTTTGGTGTTTAGGAGGCAGGTGAACAACACTGTCCTACCTGCCAGCTTCAATGTTTATGATAGATTTCTAGGTTCCTTGCTACCTGTGCATATAAAAAAATAATGTTGTTGTCGTTTAGTCATTTAGTCGTGTCCGACTCTTTGTGACCCATGGACCAGAACACACCAGGCACTCCTGTCTTCCACTGCCTCCCGCAGTTTGGTCAAATTCATGCTTGTAGCTTCGAGAACACTATCCAACCATCTCATCCTCTGTCGTCCCCTTCTCCTTGTGCCCTCAATCTTTCCCAACATCAGGGTCTTTTCCAGGGAGTCTTCTCTTCTCATGAGGTGGCCAAAGTATTGGAGCCTCAGCTTCAGAATCTGTCCTTCCAGTGAGCACTCAGGGCTGATTTCCTTCAGAATGGATAGGTTTGATCTTCTTGCAGTCCATGGGACTCTCAAGAGTCTCCTCCAGCACCATAATTCAAAAGCATCAATTCTTTGGCGACCAGTCTTCTTTATGGTCCAGCTCTCACTTCCATACATTACTACTGGGAAAACCATAGATTTAACTATACGGACCTTTGTTGGCAAGGTGATGTCTCTGCTTTTTAAGTGATATTAAGTTAACATTATATGTGTAACGCCCTTCCTACCAGGAAAGTGTCTTTGAATTTGTCTTTAAATTTGGGGTGCACATGTGTGTGTGCATGTGTTTGGCACAATTAATTGCATGTATTTCTAATGCTCTTGCATGACCTTTCATATGTCTGAGCACACAACACAGATCCTGGCAACTGTGGGCTCAGAGCAGGTGCCAGTGCCCAGGGAGGAATGTGTTGGGTGGTGGGGAGCAAGTTCCCATCTGTACACATGCCCTGTAAGAGTCCTGAAATGGAGAGTAACCCATGCAGCATTGCAAAGGAGCGCCTCATTCATTTTTGTGAAGCATTCCACTCAAATTAGTGCCATGCCAATTCTGCCCTCAACATTTCTAGATAATTTTCTTCCCATGCAAAAGAGGCTGTCCCCACCCACCTACTCTACCTATTTTGCAGGTAGGAATATAGCTAGATATAGATATAGAGTTTTATAATGTTGTTTTATCAGAGCTTGCACCATGAGCAGCCAGCAAGGGGGGAAGGAGTGCACCCCTGGCAGCTGCCTAACTACAGCTTACTGAGGAGGGCAAGGTGGCAGGGAGATCAGTGCTATGGAGATGCACCAATTGAGCCAATCTAGCACTCTGGTGCCAACCTCCCTGCTGCCTGACCCCTCTTCCTCTTGGTCAGCAGTGGTGACACTGTTGCCTGGAAGGAAGGTGCATACCACCCCCCCACCAGCCATTCGTGGTCTTACCTTACTTACAAAGTGGCTGAGGGGTATGTGCGAGTGAGTACAACAATCTGTTGTCAGCCTGCAGCCTTCCCATCCTGCATGTTCTCACAAACTCCTGACATCAATGGTTGGGCTTCCCTCTAAGCATGGGCACCCAGGAAGGCTGCAGAGCACAGACCTTCAGAGAGATGATTTGTAGAATGAAAGAAAGGGCTTGATCTTCTTGCAGTCAAAAAAATAATAATCTGGTTTTTTTATAGCTCTTGATCTGCATGGAGGGGTGTGTGTATGTGTGTGTGTCTGTTTTGCATCCCCTATTCATTTTTGAGATGTATACATAAAGTTTAAAATATGCTTGGCTTTTAAGAGATTGAGAGGAGTGGTTTTTCTCTGCTCTTACCCAGCAAATGGATGTGTTGAATCACATCCTGCTCCTATAGGTGTTAACATATTCACAAGCACTTTTAGCTTCTCACTGGCTGGAGTGTGATGTGCCTTTTCTTTTCTTTCCCCAAGCTGCAAACAAGGCGATCCGTTTTTAAATCCATCCTGATTGTGCATTAAATACTTTTTCTAAGGATGGTGCCAAGAGCTGACATGACAGAGTTATCTCTGTAAGTATATTCCTTTGAAATGTAGTGTGGGCCTTCTCAACGCTAGGAAGTTTATGCGTTTGGACAATCCATCATGGAGGTTCGGTTGATGTAACTTCACCGGTGAAATATAAAGGAAACCATTTGCTGCCTGTTATATAGTAGATCGTAAGAGTCAAAAATTGTTGGGAGTGATTCCTTGAAAATACTGCATGAGTTGGAGAAGAGATAAAAGAACTGGCTTCTTAAAAACCCTTTAACTGGCCTACTTCTTTTTGTTGACAACCCAAAGCAACATAGGAAGTTGCCTTATACTGATTCCATCTAGCCTGGTATTGTCTAATCTGACTTGCCATGGTTTCCAGGGTATCAGGCAAGGGATTGCAAAATGCAGACTTCTCCCCCAACCCTGAAATCTTGGTGCTTCCCGAAGCACGGATCATAGGGCTGATGATGTTGCACGCACTGGTTCCCTAATCCCTGACTGCCAGCTAACTGTCAAGCACTTGAGAACACCACACAACTGCAGGGCTGTGCAACAATTGCAGGAAAAGAGAAGCATTGATGAGAACCCTCAGGGCACAATTATTGCAATAGGTGGATCCCTAGACTTATCCTAAAGGGCCATTGGCCCCTGGGGTGGAGAAAGGAACCTCTCTGAGACCCACATTAACCACACAAGGGTTTGGAGGGATGGGGAGTTAGGACACACACCCTGAACCAAGAGATGGATGGGCAAGCAAGGGGCTCTTCTGTTTGTGCTTGGAACAGGTTTGTCCATACTGTATAGCTAGGGAGGCCTAGCGAGACTGCCTGTTTGCAGAGTTATTCAGCTTCTTCCTGAAGATACAGGTTCTTGTTGCAGATTAAATAAAGTTGTGGCCCTTAGTTACCCTATCTCTGAGTCTTGCCTCATTATTCCATGCTCTGGGTGCAATTACAGATCTCTCCATCCATGAATTTATTTTAACTTTTCTGAAACTAGTAGCCTGCTGCATCTCATGGCAATTTGTCCCGTAAATTAGGAAGACTTTGCACGAAGAAATATTTCCTTTTGTCAGTCCTGAACCTACTGTTTGCTTTTTAATAAAACTCGGGTGAAAATAGAACTTCCCCCAACATATTTAATCATAAGCTCTCCTTCAGGGGGAGAAGGGTAGTGGGGATAATTGTTGCAATATATATACCATCTTCTAAATGCTTTTTCAAAGGAATTTATTCTATTTCTTTAAAATAAACACTTTGGATAATGAAACAGGGGGGTGTAGGTTTGTGGTCTATGTTTTTGCTTGGGAAGGTTCTCCTGTGATTTTGTTTAAGTTACAGATGCATAATGAATTCAGTCTTTGCAATTCCAATACAAAGTGACCTGAGTCACACCTCCTGAATTGAAGTACAGGTTAGGACTTTGTTATTCTGTGGTTTTTATCTTTCCCAAATGTGCATATGTGGCATGTGTGTTTTCTTCTTTTTCATTTGATTTATGAATTGCTTCCCATAAAACAAAGAAAAATTGTGACTGAACAAAGAAAAAAACCCAACAATTCATTATATATTTTTGAAAGTGCTTTATCTCTTTGTCTCTCTGTTCTCTAAATGTCCAGATACCTTTTGGGTTATCATCACCAAACTCAGAATGAGAGTTCCTGAGATGCAGGCAGTGCTCTTCATCAATGTTTTGATTCTGGGCACCATTTTGAATTAAGATGGTGGACTGAAATGTGATTTGGGGGTGATGTCTCCTGATTTTTGGAACAATGGGTCTGAATTGTGCTGGTTTGTATGCCTCAGAAGAGATCATCACCCCATTTGGTGGGACTTCACCAAATTTGGTGTTATGATTTCAACCTGCACCAATTTGGATGTCTCTGAAGAGATCATTGTCCATTTGGGCAGGATGGTTTCAACCTGTGTCAATTTTGATGCCTCTTGATATAATGTCACCAAACTTAGTACAGGGGTTCCCAAGTTGGAAGTAGTGGTCTTCATCTATGTATGGCTGCTGGGCATTATCTGGAATCAAGATGGCATACCAGTATGTGACTTTGGTATGACTTTACCCAATTTGGTGTGATGGGTCCAGACTACCGATTCTATGATTCTATGTATGCTTCTGATGATATCATCACCTCATTTGGTGGGACCTTTCCAAATCGGATATGATGGTCCCAACCTGTGCTAATTTAGATGCCTTTCAAGACAACATCACTCAACTCAGCTTGAGGGTTCCAGAAGTGGAGGACACAGTCTTCATCTACACGTTGAATCAAGATGGCAGACCAAACTAACCCTAATTAAACATTAGCTGCCCCCAAACTGATTTGGGGCTGTGACCAGGTCATGTGCTCCTAGTTGGAGCACTGGGCCAATGTTTTTGTGTTTGTGTGTGCAAGCCCACAGCTCTAAAACTCACAAACTACACTTTCCATTTTAAAATCACAGTATTTGGGGGGGCGGGGTGTTCTTCAAATTCCCAGGCACTTGAATCTTTACTTTAATTCCCCACTTAAAAAGACTTGTTCAAAAAGAAAGCTTTCTAATAGACTTGGAAAAGACAATAGGGATGGATGGCCCCTGTCTGACATATAATGAGAGGGAATTCCGGAGGGGAGGTGCTGCTATACCAAAGGTCTGATTACTGTATCATTTGGAATGGACCTTCTGATGAGGTTACATCTGCAGGAGGCTCTCTCCTGAAGAATGCACTGATTATTTGGTTACCGAAGGGGGTGATGATTCTTTCAGAATCATTAGGAGTATTATTGTCGGATTAATGCAGAAACAGGATGCAACAGATTTATGAATGAACACATGTGAAAGTGCCATGGACTGAAATAGACTGACAGACTGTTCCTAGTTTAAGAGAGTGAGTGATCAGCAGGGGGGGAATCTAAAGAAAGTGTGTACCCAAAATCCTTCCTTTCTCCTTCCACTTAATTGCCTTTCCATCTCTGCTTGTTTCTGTACTTCCCAGAGACACAGTAAAGGACAAATTGGCACATACAAGCACATGTGATTGAGTTACTGCAAACGGTAACTAATGGTTACTAATGTCACAGAGAGTCACCCGTAATCTGTTGACGCATCAGGGTGAAACACACTGAAGCAGTCATAGGAAGGGAAGGTACCAAAAGAAGCTGTGCACTGCAGTTGGAAGCAGAGGTGTCACTGTAGTTCACAATTAAGTAGCTCAGAATATGAATATTGTCCAGCTCATAATGCTTGGATGCGTAACAAGCCCAAGCATCATTTCTTCCAGAAATCCTTCTGATTGTTCAGAATGCAAAATGAGATTTTGCACATGCATAGTTTGCAGTGAGGCTACATCAAAGGCCAATGTGTAGAAATTCTTTTATGTTAGCTCCTTACTCTCAATGATACTCCTGATCACTGTGAAACTACTGAATTACAAGGCTGGCTGCATTAAAGTTAATGTAGGCTTGTGAAACATGGACCACTTATAAATGCCATCTCCAACTACTCACAAGATTCCATCAACTATGTCTCCAAATTTTTTTACATATCACTTGGGAAGACAAATGAACTATGCCAGTGTACAGGAAGATCACCAGTCGAAGCAATGATTCTTCAACATCAGCTTCATTGGACTGGTCATGTTCGGTTGCCTGATTATTGTCTTCCGAAGCAACTACTCTATTCCAGATTTAAAAATGGAAAGCGTAATTCTGGTGGTCAACAAAAGAGGTTTAAAGACTCTCTCAAGGCAAATCTTAAAAAAAAATGTAGTATAAACACTGACAGTTGGGAAACACTGGCCTGTGAGCTCTCCAATTGGGAAACACTGGCCTGTGAGCTCTCCAATTGGAGAATTTGTTGTTGTTGTTGTTTAGTCGTGTCCGTCTCTTCGTGACCCCATGGACCAGAGCACGCCAGGCACTCCTGTCTTCCAATTGGAGAATAGGTTCTAGCAAAGGGGTCATGGACTTTGAAGACGCTCAAACTCAGGACAAAAGGGAGTAACGTGCTAATAGAAAGGCACATTTGGCAAACCTTCACCATGTTCAACTCCCATCCGGAAACCTATGTCTCCATTGCGGAAGGATGTGTGAATCCAGAACTGGCCTTCACAGTCACTTATTGACTCACTGTTAAGACTGTGTTCATGGAAGACAATCTTACTTGGCTACTAGTGATTGCCAAAGACGAAGAGTCTTAAGGTAAATGAAAGTCAAATTGATTACTGTGAACTATGTGGCCAGACCAAGCAGCCATTTCTATGGCATCTTCTCCATTCAGGTCCATCAGAGAGACAAGCAAGGAGAAGGAGCCACTGGCATTGCTGTCATTAACTCACTTCCTCACCTGCCTCCTCTTGTGAACACTGATGGTCCTCCTCTTATCTTCCATCATTAGCAGCTAGAGGGGATGAGAGCAGAGGATTGAGAAAGAACTGTGAGTGTCCTTTCTCCACCCTTGAGACTCCTGGGAAATGCACCCAATCTGCTGCATCTGGAACTGAGTATGGAGAGTATAGCTGACTGCTGAATGGGACACTTACCTGACCTCCCTCTGGTGAAGTTGCTGCTGATTTCTGGGATAGAAAGGGGTGAGGTATTGATGAGGTTGGCAAAGTAGAAACATGCTCAGTCAAGAACCGATGGCCCCAAACAAAAATGGATGAACATTAACAGTAATAATAGATTTTATTGCATTAGCCGTGTGGCCATAGCACAACGTACATAGAAATAACAGCATAACATAAAATGGGGGTGGGGAGGCAAAGGCAGACATCGTCCTGGGCAAATACCCAAAGGGGGGGGGAAAGGAGATAACAGAGACTTCCGGAGGCGGCGCGACCGGTAATGGCTGCCTTCTCCGAGTAAGGAGAAGGGAGCTCCGCTGTAAACGGGTCGTCCGCTACGGCGAAGCGGAGACCCACTCAGGAAAACCACAGGTGGCAGAAGCCTGTGGTCTCGGGACCCGGCGGGCGCCAGAAGCAGCCCCCAAAACGCTGAAGGGACCCCGTAAGGGGCTCCGGATCGCGGAGGGGGTAGCGGCGCTGTGGGTCGTTGCGCAAACAGCGAAGTGAAGCCGCGTTGCTGTTGCCGGTCAGCGCTGTCCTTTCTTCCTGCAACTTTTCTGAACTTTGGAAACTACAACCCGTGAGTAAATTTGGACATTGAAAACTTTCTGAAACTTTTGTCAACTTTCTGAAACTTTTTGAGAACTTTATGAAACTTTTAAAACTTTTTTAAAAAAGTTGAAATCTGGCTGAAAACGGAGTGAGGATAAGCAGGAAGCCCATCTCCCGCTATACTGAACTTTAAGCAAAGAGCAGGAGGAGTGGAGACAAAAAGTTATGCGTTAACTAAATGCTGGCACCCTGTTAAAGCAGTTTTCTGAGTGAAAGACTTTGAGCTATTGACTTTTGCTGGTCATATTCGGGGTGCATTGATATCCTTCTTCTGTGGCACCAGTGGATTATAAAATAAATAAGAATCTCTGGTGCTGGAGCTGCCTGGATGAGCACCAGTTTGCAACTTTGGATACATTGAATTCAGGTTTTGAAACATTCTGAGTTGGAACTGGATACTTTGAAACTGTTGCAGTCAAGGCACTGTAAGAAACACTGTTTCGCTTTAAGTTTTATTCTGCTAAAAATAATACATTGTGGAGGCGATGGACATGGATTTAAATTTATAAGTTTAACTTGGATTTGATCTTTTCCCTGAAGACGTATTAAGCTCCCTCTAGAGGATTTTGGACTTACAGCAGTGACTTTGTTTTACTTTCCCTTTCCCGGCCTCTGTTTGACTATTGTATCTGGGACTCTGCTTTCTCATGGGAACAACTTGGATTGACCTTGGATTACAGATAACTTTGGAATGAGTGGCGCAAGGAGAAGAGGAAGGACTAAACAAACAACTCTAACTTTATCTGCAGCCTCACAGCGTAGATCTTCTGTGCCGGCCTTGCCTTCCACTTTGCCTCCAGACATAGAGGCGGCCTCCCTAATACAGGCAGGGGAGGGTGAGACAGAGGAGCTGCACCTGGGAGATATGGCTTCAGGGACAAGTAGCTCTGTCTTGGAGAAAATTTTGGAGAAACTGGAGGCTCTGGACAAGAAGGCTGATTTGCATACAGCTAAAATTGAACAGAACACAGAAAGCTTGAATAAGCTGACTGGACAAGTTGCACAGAATGCCCAGTCTATTGGAGAATTAAAGGAGGCTGTAGGTGAAAATCGTAAACTGGCTGAAGATACTAGTCAAAGATTGGAAGAACTTGAGAAAGAAGTAAGACCACTCAGCAAACAAGTTGGAGAACATCAGATTTACTTTTTGATGACAGAACTGCGAAACAGGGAGACCAACTTGAGGATACGGTCAATACCAGAGGTGGAAGAAGATAATTTTATTGAATTTCTAACTAAGGAATTTGCCAAGTTTTGGAAGTTAGAGGAAAAAGACTTTAAAATTGTATCTGCTTTCAGGCTTGGCAGAGTCAGAAGGACAGAGAAGCCCAGAGATTGTTTGATAACACTGAGATCAAAGGAGGAAAGGGACAAGATTTTGGGCCTGCACTACGAAAAGTCACTAGACATTTTGGGCAAGAGAATTGAAATCTACAAGGACATTCCTAAGCAGTTGCTGGACCTTAGATCTAACTACACGGAATTGGCAAGACTGTTGAGAAGCAACGCAATTATCTTCAGGTGGGAGTTTCCACAAGGATTATCCTTTACCTACAGAGGGAGAAAGATCAAAATCAAAACAGTGGAAGATAGAGACAAGTTTTTGGGAGCACACGGAGAAGACCTCCACAAAGGACTTGGATTGCCAGCGCCAGAACTTCCAGAGGAGCCCGCCCCCTCGGATCCTCAAGGACCGGAGAACAAGGTACCACCCCAGAAAGAATAACCAGACCTATCCAGGATGTCTCTGCAGCTTTTGAGCTGGAACATAAATGGCTGTAACAGTCCCGAAAAAAGGTCTAAAATTTTTCATATTTTAAAAAAGGAACAATTGGACATTATATGCTTACAAGAAACACATGTGATTAGGCTCCATAGAAAGGTGTTAATAAATAAAAGGCTTGGTCAAGAATTTATATCATCGGATACAGTTAAAAAGAGAGGTGTAGTGATCTATGCAAAAGAGAGCCTTTCACCAAAATTTCTCTTTAAAGATGAAAGTGGAAGAATCCTCGCAATAGAAGTACAGTATCAAGGAGAAAAAATTTTGATATTAGGAATTTATGCTCCAAATGAAGGAAAATCGGATTTTTATAAGAAGTTGCACGAGACCATGCTGGATTATCTGGATTACAACAACGTCATCATGATGGGGGACATGAACGGGGTCGTATCAACAAATATGGATAAGTCACAGAACCAGAACATTACTAAAGAGGGAAGACTACCTAAGACCTTTTTTGAAATGACTGACAATATGGACTGGGTTGACATCTGGAGAGTTAGAAACCCCCTGGGAAGAGAAGGAACATTCTTTTCTGAAGCTCAACTGACTTGGACACGAATCGACCAAATATGGATAACTAGAAGTCTGGCACCTAAGGTGAGGAAGGTGGAAATCTGCCCCAAAACATGCTCCGACCATAACGCCTTGAGAATGGATATGACATTGATCCCAATCGGCTCCTTTAGATGGAAGATGAATGATGGCCTGTTTAGAGACCAAAGAATTGTAAAGAAGGCCCAAAAAACCTTAAAGGATTATTTTGAGATTAATTTGAACACTACGGTGGAAAAAAGAACTATCTGGGATGCAAGTAAAGCTGTGATGAGAGGGTTCTTGATTCAACAGAATTCCTTAAAGAAAAGACTGCAAAATGAAAAGAAAGATAAAATTCTGGAAAGTATCAAAGAGTTGGAGAAGAAGTTAAGATCTAACCCGAAGTCCCAACCGATTCTGAGAGAAATTAAACTTTATCAGGCGCAATATTCCAAGCTGATAAATCAGGAAATAGAATGGAAGATTAAAACAATGAAACAAAAAACTTTTGAATCGGCAAATAAATGTGGGAAACTGCTAGCTTGGCAGTTGAAAAGGAGACAAAGATTAAATACAGTAACAAACTTAGAGGTTGAAGGAAGGAACATTCAGAACCCGGGAGAGATTAGAAAGTGCTTCCAGAGGTATTTTAAAAAGTTATATACTCAAGGGCCACAAGATGAAATAGAGATTACACAATTTTTGGAGAGAAATGGATTAGCAAAGCTGTCAGAAGAAAATAGAACAATTTTAAATGGCAAAATAACACGACAAGAGATTGAACAGGCCATCCTGAGTCTGAAACAGGGCAAATCACCAGGGCCAGATGGACTGACCTCTAACTACTATAAGACATTGAAGGATTATTTGATACAACCTTTGTTGGAGGTCAGTAATGAAATAATGGAGGGGAAGAAGGCGCCTGAATCGTGGAAAGAAGCATTTATCACATTGATTCCAAAGTCAGAAACTGAAAAGACACAACTCAAGAATTACCGTCCCATCTCCCTTTTAAATGTGGATTACAAAATATTTGCAGATGTTTTGGCACGAAGATTTAAGAAAGTTTTAAGTGAGATAATCCATAAAGACCAGGCAGGCTTTCTCCCGGGTAGACATATGTCTACTAACACAAGGAACATCATAGACATATTGGAACTTTTACAAACAAACATAAACACTAAAGCAGTTTTAATTTTTATAGACGCGGAGAAAGCCTTTGACAACATATCTTGGAAATTTATGAAGGGGAATTTAAAAGAAATGGGAGTGGGACGGGGGTTTGAGAACGGGATTGAGGCAATATATTCAGAACAAAAGGCTAAACTGATAGTTAACAATGTGGTTACAGAAGAGTTTAAAATTGAAAAAGGTACACGACAAGGCTGCCCGATTTCCCCATTACTGTTTATTTCGGTTCTGGAAGTGCTCCTGAATATGATTAGGGGGGACCGGTTGGTGGAAGGGATTCAGGTCGGAGCGAAACAATATAAACTTAAAGCTTTTGCAGATGACCTAGTTTTGACATTACAGGAGCCGGAGTCTAGTTTGAAAAGAGTACTACAACTGATACAAAACTTCGGTCGAGTGGCAGGATTTAAGTTAAATAAGCAAAAAACTAAAGTTTTGGGGAAAAACGTGACAGATATTGAGTTGGAACAGCTTCAGAAAGAGACAGAACTAAATGTGGTTAAAAAAGTTAAATACCTAGGGGTAAACATAACAGCAAAAAATCTGAGTTTATTTAAAGATAATTATGAAAAATGTTGGTCAGAGATTAAGAGAGACTTGGATAGTTGGTCAAGACTAAAACTTTCTTTGTTAGGCCGAATAGCTGCCATCAAGATGAATGTATTGCCAAAAATGTTATTTTTGTTTCAGACACTGCAGATTGTAGACAAGACAGAGTGTTTCCGGAAGTGGCAGAAAGATATTTCTAAATTTGTCTGGCAGGGCAAAAAGCCCAGAATCAAATTTAAAATATTAACAGATGCGAAAGAAAGAGGGGGCTTTGCCCTGCCAGATTTAAAGTTGTATTATGAAGCTGCAGCTTTCTGCTGGTTAAAAGATTGGTTACTTCTTGAAGATACGGATGTCTTGGATTTGGAAGGTTTTAATAATGCGTTTGGATGGCATGCATATTTATGGTATGATAAAGCTAAGATAAATAAGGCCTTCAAGAACCATATTGTCAGAAAATCAGTTTTTAATGTCTGGACAAAATATAAAGACTTACTGGAGAATAAAACTCCGAGGTGGCTGTCACCCCTGGAGGCTAAGGCTCGGAAAAGAGCCAATATGGAGGCCAACTGGCCAAAATATTGGGAAATAATAGAAAAGGATGGTGACAACTGGAAATTGCAGAGTTTAGAAAAGATGAGAGACAAAGTGCGAGACTGGTTACACTATGCTCAGATTAAAGAAGTGTTTAAAAATGACAAAAAGTTAGGATTCCAAGTGGAAAAGTCAAAGTTAGAAACTGAACTGTTAGAACCTAAGACTAAGGTACTTTCAAGAATGTATAACTTGCTGCTGAAATGGAACACACATGACGAAATGGTAAAATCAACAATGATAAAATGGGCGCAGGATATTGGGTATAATATTATGTTTGAAGATTGGGAAAGGTTGTGGACCTCTGGGCTGAACTTCACTGCATGTAATGCGTTGAAGGAAAATGTGATGAAAATGATGTATAGATGGTACATGACCCCTGTTAAACTGGCTAAAATATACCATTCGTCTGATAGCAAATGTTGGAAATGTAAGGAAAATGAAGGAACATTTTTTCACCTCTGGTGGACCTGCCCTAGAGTGAAGGCCTTTTGGGAGAAGATATATAATGAATTAAAAAAGGTGTTTAAATACACCTTTACTAAGAAACCAGAGGCCTTTCTCCTGGGTATTGTCGGCCAGAGTGTGTTAAAAAAGGACAGAACATTCTTTTTGTACGCAACAACAGCAGCAAGAATATTAATTGCCAAGAATTGGAAAACTCAGGAGCTACCCACTGTGGAAGAATGGCAGATGCAACTGATGGACTATATGCAATTAGCCGAGATGACCGGCAGAATTCGAGACCAGGGAGAAGAAAGGATGGAAGAAGACTGGAGGAAATTTAAGATTTATTTACAAAAATATTGTAATTTGGCTGAGTGTTGAATTGGATGCCAGTGCAGACAATTGTCTACCATTAAATTAGATTTAAGGCTGAATTATATGTCAAACCAAATTAAGATTATTAATTAAGATGAGTTAAATGATAATTTGTTTGAAATTAATTTAATAATGATGTAAGTGTATGCGGGAGGTGTGGGGGAGTCCCATGTAACAATTGAGAGATGTTAAATGGACAATGATAAGTTGTGCTTATCTAATATATGCTTTATTTGAAAACTTCAATAAATATATTATAAAAAAAAAAAAAGAAAGGAGATAACAGAAACAACAGGGGATCCAAAACACCGAATGACCGATAGTTCAAGAACAAAAAGACAAAAAACTGCCGAGGCTGGAGGAGGATCATCAAAGGGGTCCTTCAGCTCCCCGGATCCGTCCCAGCTCCACCGTCCTTGCACTACAAAGCTACCTGGAACCTCATCCGACTGTGCAGAGTATCGACTACAGCTGTGGTGCCGAAAAAGAAGCCAGTGCAGCCTTCCTCCTCATCACACTGAGCAGGAAGTTAGCTGTCATCTTGGTGATCCAACAATCAGAATCTTGCAAAAAGAGGGACACTATCCAGGGCTGGATTGGGAGATGAAGCTTGTTCATGAGAGGAGTTAAAAACCGAGATCTTTCATCTGTCCAGTTGGGACAGAAGAGCATTACATGTTCCATAGTCTCCAGGGCCGAGTCATTACAGTTGCATGTTCTGTTTGCGATGGGGACTCTGGAATAACGACCCGACAGAACTGCTGTAGGAAAACAGTTGAGACGGGCACAGGTAAAGGCCCTTCGCTTAGCCTCCGAAGAAATTGTGAAGCAGTATAGAGGGATTCCTTCAGGGGGAGGAATAGCTAGGGCTAGGCCTGAACACGGCCCTCTTGCATCGGCAGCTGTGTTAGAGAAGTCAAGTAGCTGTAACTTCTTTTTAATTGAAGGTAGGGCCGCCGGACTGATACACTCTAATTTAAGAACAGTTTTGCAATTCAGATTAGAAAGAGAGCGGAGTTTGAGGTTGATTGTAGTTTTCCAAGGGGAATTATGAATATCTCTTAGGATCAGGTTGGAAAAACCACCTCTAATTCGAGCATCCGATGCTAGTAGGTGGGAGCTATAGGAAATGGCTCGACACCATGCTCGTTTTACAATTGAGGGCTGGGCGAACTCAAGTCGTAGGGCTGCACCTGAGACGCATCTCGGGACACCGGAAAGAGATCTCAGAAACATATGAAGTGGGCGATCCAAATTACCTGATATTGCTGTAGTCCATACTTCACAGCCATATAATAGTTTAGGAACAACTTTAGCATTAAATATTTGAATTGCTGCTGGAAGGTGTTTGCCGCCCTTCTGGTGGTAAAATCGGACAATGGCATTGGAGGTCGTGGTTGCGGCGAAAAAGGCAGATTGTAGATGGGTAGTCCAGGAGAGATTATAAGTGAATATTAAGCCTAGATATTTAAAGGCTTTTACCTTTTCTAAGTAGCCACCTGTGATCTTAAGCGGCTCCAGCTTGAGTTTGCGAGAACGAGTGAAGTGAAGGACTTTTGATTTTTTATAATTAATATTAAGAGCTTCCGCCTTACAATAGGCGATAAATGCATTAACTGCATTTGCTAGGTCCGCAGCTGTTCTGGATAAGATGACAGCATCATCTGCATAGAAAAGGGAAGCAACGGGGTGACCTGCTAAGTGAGGTGGATACTTAGTTGCTAGCTTCAAAGGGGAAATTGCATCATGAAGATAGAGATTAAACAGTAAAGGGGCCAAGAGACAACCTTGTCGGACGCCCTTGGCCGTTGGGAATGGGGTGGTAAGGGAGCCGTTGGGACCACTTCGGACGCAAGCTGTGGTGTTTGAATAAAGGGAAATAATTAGGGAGAGGAGGTGTGGATCAATTCCCAGACGGGCAAGTTTGGACCATAATCTCTGCCTAGGAATGGAATCAAAGGCGGCCTCCAGGTCCATGAAAGCGGCAAATAAGTGGCCTTGCCTTGGTGCAGTGTATTTACTGGCAAGGTGATAAAGAGTTAGACAGTGGTCCATGGTTGATGCTGACTTTCGGAAGCCAATCTGTTCTAGCGGTAGAATATTCCTCTCCTGGACCCATGAAAGAAGTTCTTCCAGTAAAACAGCGGCAAATATTTTTCCCGGAATAGATAATAAACTAATGGGGCGATAGTTCCTAGGGATGTTTGGCTGGCCGCCTTTGAAGATCGGAACTATTATAGCTTCTCTCCAGGAGTCGGGGATGTCTAGGGCGGAGGAGATAGCGGAGAATACAGGAGTCAGCTGTTCGCTCCACCAAATAGGATCAGTCAGGAAAAGGTCCAACGGGACCATGTCTGGGCCGGGGGCCTTATTCCTTCGCATGGACATTATGATGTTGAAGATGCGAGTTGAGGTAAAGTTTATTGATTACTGTGAACTATGTGGCCAGACCAAGCAGCCATTTCTATGGCATCTTCTCCATTCAGGTCCATCAGAGAGACAAGCAAGGAGAAGGAGCCACTGGCATTGCTGTCATTAACTCACTTCCTCACCTGCCTCCTCTTGTGAACACTGATGGTCCTCCTCTTATCTTCCATCATTAGCAGCTAGAGGGGATGAGAGCAGAGGATTGAGAAAGAACTGTGAGTGTCCTTTCTCCACCCTTGAGACTCCTGGGAAATGCACCCAATCTGCTGCATCTGGAACTGAGTATGGAGAGTATAGCTGACTGCTGAATGGGACACTTACCTGACCTCCCTCTGGTGAAGTTGCTGCTGATTTCTGGGATAGAAAGGGGTGAGGTATTGATGAGGTTGGCAAAGTAGAAACATGCTCAGTCAAGAACCGATGGCCCCAAACAAAAATGGATGAACATTTTGGAGGGTATGTCAAATTATTATTATTATTATTATTATTATTATTATTATTATTATTATTATTATTATTAAAAAGTGATGCTTATAGCTTACATAAAAGCACCATTTCTCTTCTGGTAAACCATGGGGCTGTCTTACGGGAAGTAGAGGATGCATTTGATGAATCTCATTGATCTAGTCTTGATTCTCGATCTAAGTTCCTCTGACCCAATACTTCTGATTAAATCAATGAGATTAATTAGTCTAATTGTATTGGTATAAATAAGTTATCAGTTTCCTTTCGATAAGAAGCAAAAGCAAGCAATTCACACAACTTCCAGGCAGAAGGCTACCTTTCTTTTCTTTTTCTTTTCAATGTCCTGAGCTCAATCTCACAGGCAGATAAGAAGACACCCTTTTCACACTTCCAAAAAATGAATACAAAATACTGACAGAAAGCAGCAAATGATCTCATGAGTAGTTCAGTATATTTCAACATATCTGCAGAAAAGGTTATTGCATGGATCAATAAAAATGCAGATAAGAATTCTTATTTTTGAATTTGCATGGCAGAGTATAGCTACAGCTATAGATACACAACAATATTTGCCTTCTTTCATTTACTGGGTCTGTATACTGCTGTTTTCTTCATACATCATGAATAAGAAAAGGCAGACAAATGCATTTTCCGCTTCCTAATGTGTGGGAAGCCTTGTGGCCACCATTGTTTTCAACAAGGAAATGGAACAAATTCACCGGTAAGGTCTTAGCACTCAACAGAGGTTCATTACTAGTGTCCACTGGGCACATCGTAGAAAACTTGTTTGTTCAATGAGCACTGGGTTTGCCCCTGCAGATAAAGCAGCTCTGTCCAATTTTCAATACAAGTTGACTGCACACTGGGAAAAGCTATTAGTTGGAAGCCAAATGGTAACCCCAATAAACCAGCTTTACACATAAACACGCACACACCCTTTAATGACAAAATTCTATTACTTAAGCCACCACTCAAGGGGATTAAGCAGCCCCCAGATGGATTTTTTCTTACCCAGATATTCTTTAGCAGCATTCTTTAGGTCTATAGTACATTATAGACCCAAAGAACACTCTTTATTTCATGGTTCATCATGATGTTAATGCTTACAGTTTGGGAGATTAGCCTTCATTTCAGAGAGAAGGGTGAATGGAGGTAGGCAAGCTGGCTTTCAAAGAATATTGTCCACTTTTCACAGCTACTCTCATTGAAGAACTCTTGATAAGATTCTGAGGAATCTTAGGATTTGCAGTAAACCATTTGTAAACCACTACGCTAGCTCATTTGTGTGAAGAGCATCTGATCCATCTGTCATTAAATTCTACTCAATATTGATCCAGAGCAGAACTCAAACATACAGTTAGCAGAGTAAAAACTTGAACATGTTGCAGGATTCCCCAAAAAACAGACCAGAGGCAATTTATATTTCATCCAGCAGAGCTTTACTGCAACTGAAGGCAAATGAGCATAATGGTCACAAATCCAATACTTTCAGGATTGGCACTGTCCATAAGAAATCCAGTTGCAGCAGACTTAATTTAAACTTGCAATAACTTACAATAAGTCTAAAACCGTAACACTATATACAGAACACCACACCGGAAGGAAAAAGAGCCAGAAAGAGAGTGAAACTCAGGCTCCTTCTGGCCTTACTTTTATAGTCAACATGTCCTTGACTGAAGTGATAACAGAACCCGTTTAAACCAGCTGTACTCAGCTTCTCTGAAGAAATAACCCAAACATCATGAACCTTCTGCTTGTTTCTTTCACACAGAGAAGCTTCCAGAACCCTCTTGAATTAAGTAGAATAGGAAAGATCTCTACAGATCAGATCAATACTTTCTGCACTAAGAAATGCAAACTGACACCATCTTCCAACTAATGGCTACTGCATACAGACGGAACAATCTGTCAGTTTTGAGGTCTCTCGGTTTCTCATTTTTCCAATCTTATATTAAGTTCTCCACATTTCTGCAGCAGTCATCTTACGGGCACCAGAGAAGGCTTAGAGAGCCCATGAGCACCATTTTGGGGACCCCAAACCTACATCAGATCATCACCAGTCAGATCAAAAAAGTTGAGTTTTCTCTTGAACAATGAGTGAACAACAAATGGGTAGAGGACAATCTACAGCCTCTTAGCACTTCTGTGTGAGTTATGGATGCTTGTAGGATCTCAAGCATTCCATCTTTCATGGCTTCTAGCACTCGGAGCTGAACTTAGAATACTGAAAAATTGCATGAACTTGGTGTAACATGCAGTTAAATTAACTTATCTTTTTGACAGCATGTGAAATTTCTGAGCTAATATTTTCACTTCCCTAATAAGTGTCAGCTGAGATCTCAATTAACTGATTACCTGCAGAACTTTGGGGAACAGCCACAGAATGGCATCACAAAAAAGCGCAGAAACGTGTCCTCATTAAAAGCACATGAAAGGAACACCTGAAAATCAAACTAGATGAGACGGTAGCAGTTCCATAAGGTTAAAAAGAGAGCTGTCTAATCACACAAGAAAAGCAGTCTTCAGCACATGGAGACTACGCCTATGGTTCATCCCCAGCATCTGGTATTCAGAGGTAAACTGCGTCTGAACTGAGAAGTTCAGTTTAACTAACTAAATATCATCGCAGGATGAGCACTGTCAGTCAATAATGTTCTTTTATCTTTTTGGTACATTTTAAGTTTTATATCATGTACACTTTTATAATTATAAGCCTGTTCAAGACATTTTTTGTAGTTTGTGATGAATAATTGCAACAAATCATCACCATCTTCTAAATAAGGAACTGATTTCTCAAAGATGGATCGTTGTGTAGAAAAAATGGCACCATTTAGGTATAAGAAGAAAGAGAATTGGGGGGGGGCACGAGGTTTGCAAAACCACAATCAACTAAGGGGGAGAAAAGAAATCCTTAAAACAGTCTAATGAGGACTGGGCATGCTCTGTGGGTGTGGCAACGAATGAACAGGTTTGCTGTATATCAGACCAACCAGGGCCAATCACCCTAGTAATGTTTGGCATTACGGGATTACATTCATGGGGCACCCAATCAGGAATGGTACCATTGCAGAAGAAGAGGTTCTTTAAGCCTTCTCCCCCATGGCTCAGTCCCTGACAAAAATCCCCTGACACACACATACCCCCAAGCTGCTATTCATCACAGGAGAGGAGTTGCTATTGGTGTCAGTGGCTCTCTAGCATACGAGCACAGGAATCTCTTCTGCACAGGGCAAATTGATATAACGAAGATGCTAGACACACCTCTGTGGGAAGGGAGTTGCACAATTTAGCGGCAGCTGTAGAGAAGGACCCCTCCAGGGCCGCCATTTCCTGCACTTCTGAGGGTGGTGGAACTACCAAGAGAACCCATTATACAGATCTTAATACCCAAGGAGGGCATGAATATCTTCTTTCAGATATTTGAGGCCTTAGTCATTTAGAGGTTATGTGAGATCTAAATGGAACCCTGGCCAGTAATCTGGTTAATGCATTTTGGACCAGTTGATGTTTCCAAACAATCTTCAAGGGCAGCCCCATGTAGAGTGCATTTGTGCTGGAGTTTCTTCCTCCACAAAGCTCTTCGTAATATATTCTGCAACCCTTCAGTGGCATAGGTCTTAGGGCCAACTACATATTCTGTTATTCATACTTAGAACTAGCCACTTCCCTTTCAAAGAAAAAGCAGCTGAAGGGCATACAAGGTCAACAAAGGGAGGTCTATCTGTTTTACTTTTTCTTCTTAATGAAGCCAAGGCAAGATGGTAGCTGAGCTGTTACTGCTCCGTGAACAGAATTTCAGATGATTGTGGGAAATGGTGCAATTTCCTTTGCACAGAAACCCTGGAAAGGAAGTAGAAATGATGTCATTTCTCAGGGGCATTATAAAATTCTGGTTCTGCCATGCATAATATCAGCAAATCAGCAGCATTTGCAGTTCTGGCACATTAAGAGGGATTTGTTCTTCATTCAACAGAGTCCTTTCTCCTTTGCCCTACAACTACCCCATTCCTGCTCCAAGCCTGCATGGCCCCATCAAAAGACTATTAGATTCCATCAGAGAAGACATGAATCATGAATCCGCTTTGGCATTTACCAGCAGAACTTACCTTAAATCAGAGATGGCCAATTTCTCTATTCTCCAGGGCATTTTGTTCTCGTGACAGTTCTTTGAGGACAGCTGTTTATTTGGCCACGTAAACTGTCCATGATAAACCTGACACTTTTGAGCAATAAGTGCTTCACACATGGGAAACAAAGACCTATGTGATATAGGCAGGCTAACCTTTTTACTTACCAGGGAGAAGAGACTGGCTGACTGCTCAGGAAGACAGGCCCAGTACATTTTGATGATTGAGGCAGAGGACAATATGCCCCCACCCCAATTCCATGTACAGCTGAATCTTTTTTGAACACAGGAGGTCAATAGGGCAAAGCACACATGGTGGTATCCTCCACCTTTTTACCACCACTTCACACACACCCAGCACCTGCTGACTGATGCCGATCTCAGCCTGTCTAATGGCAGGGCCGGCACCATTTGATTTGTTGTTTTTTTTAAAAAAAAATATTTAACATAATATTACAAAATACAAGCAAAATACTGCAAATACATACATACATACATATATATTTCAGATAAGCACACATATATATAAAAGAACAAAAAAGAAAAAAGGAAGAAAGAAGAAGAAGAAAAATTGGAAGAAGAAGAAAAATTGGAAGAATTTCTTCCAAATTTATTCTACAAATATCTCAATAATAAAATTTCATTGACTGACTTCCATCACTTACACTGCACTTCCTGTATACATTTTAAGCAAAATTGTATCTGTCATTCCGTATTTTTCCCGTACAATCTCATAAAAATATTCTAATCAATAAGTGTTCTAAATCTTACATAAATCTATTCTAAACACAACCAATACCTCACACTTAATCCTTGTCCACATAAATCATCATTTAAGGGCCGGCACCATTTGATTTGATCTTTTGTGAGATCATCTGCAGGAGCTACACTGGCCATTCCTTGAGTTGGTGAGGTTCATTTGACAACACGAAACTGAACCTTGAGTGTCACCAGCCCAGTCCTGTGGAATATTCTGCCAATGGAAATTCAGCAGGTATCTTCTGTGCCAACTTTTAAACACCAGCCAAAAACTTTCCTTTTCTGCCAGGCTGATGCAGGTGATTAATTCTCCACATTCTTGCAGGAGTTTGTGATCTATTTATTTAAAACCCCCATGAAAATTAGGGCAAATTTCTCACAACACACACACAATTTTTCTGCAGTTTTGACCAGCACACTTTTTTTTTGCAAGCAGTTTCCCCTAATGTAGTGCATTATGTATGTTGTTTTCACTAACATATTCATTTTCACTAACACTTTTATGCAATATATTCAGTTTTCTAAATGTTCTTTGGTTGGAAAACTACATTGCAAAATTCAGATAAATGCAAATTTCTAAGGATGGGTTCTCACATTGTTCCGGAAAGCGTGAATTTGATAGATTTGCCCTTTAAGGGTAACTGAATCGAATTTCCTGCACATCCCTGTCCCTTACCTTTTCCTCTCTCTATTTACTATACCCGGCCCTGAGCGAAGTTGCATTTGGACAGAGCTGCCGAGGATGGATAAAAAATAATAATAAACAGACATTATTTGATCAGATTTACATGCCACTTACTCATCAAAACCAAGCAGTTTATATAAAGGACACCTTAAAATTACCAATAAAATTAGATGCTGTAGACAAGTTAGCTTATTTCCCCCCTCCCTCTGCAAAATCAGCATTTGAATAATGTACATTATAACATAAATTTACATTTTAAAGCACATGTCAGATTTACAGGCTTGCTTTAACAAAAGCAAAAAGTTTTAAACAAGCACTGAAAAATAGCACAGCTGGGGTGCCTGCTTGACATCAAGGGGCAGGGCGTTCCAAAGTGTAGGCGCTGTCACAAAGAAAGATCAATTCCTTGCACACGTGGAACTAATATTATGCAGCAGTTGCATAAGTGCCAGGTAATAATTGTAGAATACATGTTGGCCACCCCCAGAAATCTAAATCTGCCATCCTAGTCACACTTACCTGGGAGCCATTCAATGGGACTTACTTCCAAGAAGACATGGTTAGGATTGTAGCCTTAACGAACATAACCCTTACATAAGATAATTTTAATGCTGATCAGGAGAAAAAATATGCATGCACTAAAATGGCACAGTCCCTTATTTGGGACCGAACAATGGGAGCTCACCCCATCGAGGGGATACGAACCGCCGACCTTCTCATCGGCAAGTCCTAGGCTCTGTGGTTTAACCCACAGTGCCACCCGCGTCCCTATTTGCCTTAAGATGTGTCTAATTAATAGGGGAAATAGCCTTGTGCGCTCTCTCTCTCCTTTTTTTACATGTCTGATGGTTTTAATCACAAGGATAACTTCAAATGCCAGGTTGCATTCTAATACAGCTTTCAAGTGACTCTGTATAAGAAGCTGTGGCTTAACAGGCTAAGGCAGAAAAAGTTGAGAGACATACACAAGTTCTTTCCCCCTCTTCTTCCATTTTGAGTCCTCTTATCTGGGAAAATGCTGCATGTTTGCTGAAATGGAGATGACAGGCGGACAGGTGAAAACAGCTTACACGTTCCTGATTTAGTAATGCTTCCCCATCACTTAGGACAGGTACTTCGTGCCAACGATTCCATGCCTCTCTTGAGCTGCATCTCAATGCATTGTTGCTGGCAGACAACAGACGCGTGCCCCCCTTCTCTGCTCGCTCGGAGCCATCTCTCAGTGAGAGATACAGCTTCGGTGACACACTCCAAAGCTGAAAGCCTGGCGGCAGGGAAAGGTTAGGAGGAGATGGTAGCTTGTATGGAAGAGGCTCCTCCTTTGCATGCTGCTCCACTGACGGGACCCGCAGCAATGTAGAATGATCCCCAAAATGCTTAAGGTAAAGGTAAAGGGACTCCTGAACATTAGGTGCAGTCGTGACCGACTCTGGGGTTGCGGCGCTCATCTCGCTTTATTGGCCGAGGGAGCTGGCGTACAGCTTCTGGGTCATGTGGCCAGCATGACTAAGCCACTGCTGGCGATCCAGAGCAGTGCACGGAAACGCCGTTTACCTTCCCGCTGGAGCGGTACCTATTTATCTACTTGCACTTTGACATGCTTTTGAACTGCTAGGTTGGCAGGAGCAGGGACCGAACAATGGGAGCTCACCCCGTTGCAGGGATTCAAACTGCCGACCTTCTGATCGGCAAGTCCTAGGCTCTGTGGTTTAACCCACAGCACCACCTGCATCTTCCCCAGAATGCTTACTTTGGAGTAAATCTTGCTGAATGCAATTCAGCTGAGAGATAATCTTCCTCCTCATAGAACTCAACCTCAGATCCAAGTCCTCTCTCCACAAACCAGAGGAACTTCCATGGTCTTGCAACTGAGAGCCAGTGTGGTCTAGTGCTTAGAGTGCTTGGAGATCAGGGTTGAAATCCCCACTCAGCAAGGAAGCTCACTGGGTGACCTAGGGCCAGTCGTTGCCTCTCAGCATAATCTACCTCATAGGGATGTCACAAGGTTTAAAAGGGATGGGATTGGGGAGAAAAATATGGGATATAAATGCAATGAATGAGTGAATGAATTGAAGAGCCCTATTACCACTGCCTACTGACTATATCACCTTGCCAACAAAGCTCCGTATAGTTAAAGCTATGGGTTTCCCAGTAGTGATGTATGGAAGTGAGAGCTGGACCATAAAGAAGGCTGATCACCAAAGAATTGATGCTTTTGAATTATGGTGCTGGAGGAGACTCTTGAGAGTCCCATGGACT
This sequence comes from Podarcis filfolensis, assembly GCF_964270895.1. Taxonomy (NCBI): domain Eukaryota; kingdom Metazoa; phylum Chordata; class Lepidosauria; order Squamata; family Lacertidae; genus Podarcis; species Podarcis filfolensis. The sequence goes on from NC_139609.1 coordinate 87,289,791, forward strand.
GCAAGAAGATCAAACCTATCCATTCTTAAGGAAATCAGCCCTGAGTGCTCACTGGAAGGACAGATCCTGAAGCTGAGGCGCCAATACTTTGGCCACCTCTTGAGAAGAAAAGACTCCCTGGAAAAGACCCTGATGTTGGGAAAGATGGAGGGCACAAGGAGAAGGGGATGACAGAGGACGAGATGGTTGGACAGTGTTCTCGAAGCTACCAGCATGAGTTTGACCAAACTGTGGGAGGCAGTGGAAGACAGGTGTGCCTGGCATGCTCTGGTCCATGGGGTCACAAAGAGTCGGACACGACTAAACGACTAAATAACAACTGACTATATAATATTACTACTCCTCTGTTATAATCTCCCATTGTCAGGGAATCAGGAGCAGGAGCACTGGGGAGAGAGGATTGGGAGAGCGAAGGGGAAGAATCCGAGGGCAGCGTAGGGGAGTATGACAGTGGCCCGAGAGATTCCATGAGCTTCTCCAGCGAATCAGAAGATTCCCAGAAGGGGGCGCCGATGGTCAGGGCAAGGGGGGTCCCAGGGGGGACGCACCAGAAACAAGGAGCCAGAGGGGAACCCCAAAGCAGCAGTGGAGGATCGGGACCAGTTTCCCCACCAGAGCGTAGTGGGGGGGAAGAGTCACATGTGTCAGGGGCAGTGTCTCCTCCAGAGAGGGAGTCAGGGCTGACCACGCCTCCAACGGAGGGGAGGTCAGTTGCAGCTAGCCCCCCCGAAGGGGGAAGCAGTGACAGCAGCAGTGAAACGGTCAGGAGGAAAGCTGCTGGCTGGGCGCGCGCGCCAAGTTCAAATGTGCAGGCGCGCGGGACAGCAGGAGACCCGGATGGGGAGCCAGCTCCTAAAGCCCACCGGAGGGAGGGAGAAGGCTCAGGGGAATCAGCGGGAGAAGAGGCTAGAAAGGGCGGAACCCCGGCGGGCAGGCGGACCCAGAGGAGGAAGGAGCAGCGGAGAAGGTGGAGCAAGGCTAGAATCTTAAATTGGTGTCAAGGGGGAGGAGACTCAGACGGAGCATCAGCGGTCTGACACTTGAGACGTGGGGCTGCGCGCTGCGGCTCTGGAAGTGAAACTGAACTTCAATAAAGACTTTTACACTTAACAACGAAGCAGCGTTGGTCCTTTGTGAGCTGGGACCTAGGGTAGCTCTGACACCCATATTTGAGATTACTTGAAATAACATCCATGAAATCTCCAACACAGAATTTCAAAGAGTTTTGCGTCCAAGGACAGCCCCAAAGGACAAATGGAAAATGCCACAGTCATTGGGTCTTAAAGGGAGAGTCTTCCTTTCATTCCTGCATTTCAACCTATACCATATGATCAACTGATGCCTCCAGTTCAAAGCAGCTGAGTTTTTTTTCTTTCTGCTCTTAGATAGGAAGTCAAGAAGCTTTTGTTTATTTATCGCTGGCTTATTTACCAGTGGACTTTCCCAGGTTGAGGAGTTTATGGCCTGAAGTTTGATACAAGGAAAACAGAGGAGGAAGGAGAACTGATGTTTTATTCTAACTAATTAGATACTAAAAAATAGTTTCAAGGTGACTTACATTATAAAACACAGTATTACAATGTAACCAACAACAGGAATGATCAGACCCGACTTTAAAATAAAGTAATCCTACTTCTCCCCAGAATATTCATATATACACTCCCTGCTCAATGATAGTTCATTTTACAGCCCAGCAGAAGGACTTTATCTGGAACCAAACAGATGTTAGTGTGGATGGTGCCAGGTGGGTGTTTTTTGGAAAGAGCTTTCCATGAATGGGAAGGGGGTCACAATGGAAAGGAGCTCTCTTTCCAATATCTTCCAGAGCAGGTGCTCTGCTGGGGTAAAGAGTGAAGATATGGGCTTTTCTTTCAGTTTAGTACAGAGCTTAATAACAGCGGGAGCTGGGTTGTGACCAACATCACCATCCTAACTATGTCTAGTCAGAAGCAAATTGAATTGAATTTCATGGACCTTACTCCCAAGAAATTGGGGTTAGGCGGGCAGCCTAGGGCTTTATGGAAAAGGTGGAGGCATTTGAAAGGAGAGAGTTGACCTCATGCGAGTGTTTTGTGAGGTCATTCCAGGCATAAGGGTCAGGAAAGAAGGAAGGGTGGAATTATTTGTAGGAATAGAAGATTCTCAAACACTCGAGGCCTATCTCAGGTAGATGCCATGGCCATACACGTGTGTGATTTTGATTCAGTATAAATATAAATGAAAGAAGTTTAGAAAATGTTTAGATCACTAAAAAAAAAAAAAGATAAAAGGACATATACTTTACTGAATGGGAATTAAATCTTTGTAGGCCTAGAATGCTGGACTAAATTTCCATTATTTCTATGCCCCTAGCATCAAACACTTTGCTTTCCAGACAATTTTAAGCCCTGAGAAGGCAATTAATGAGTCACTGGGGACACTATTTTTTAAAAAAAGTATATTCGGGTCAAAAAACCTAATTAACCTGCCTCCTTGCATTTTGAACACTTTAACAATAATCAGAGCCAAATTTTGGATGCAATTATTTTTTTTTTGTTTAAAGAAGCAAATAGCTACTTCTATTGTGAATTATTGGTGGAATTATATTGGTAGACAAGTAAAAGGAGGAGAAAACATTTCCCCAGTGAGGTGAATCATAATGGTGGCTCCCCTTGGAATATAGTTTTCAATTCAATTTTAATATGGACACTTCATATTTACATTGGCAGCAGTGAGTATCAAAGTTATAATGTTCAATCAAGTTGATTTATGAGGGAGCACAACTTTTTTGATTTTTAAAAAAATCATATTTCTTGATAGCTCCTGTTTCGGGTCCAGACATGAATAAATGAATCCCACTTCCTTTCAGAATTATTATTCATTCTGCTGCATTCCCAATCAATATCATATTTGCTAATTTCATTGGTAAGCTTTATTTGTGAATATATATATATATATATATATATATATATATATATATATCACATCACAGAGCCAGAGGCATCCTTGTCAGACTCCATTATCAAGCAGGACTGAAACATACAATCTTTCAAACAAAAGAAGAAAAATCAGTAATGTTAAGAAAGCTTCTGGGTTTTCTTGGTGCAAAACTGTTTACATGTACTTTTACATTGTCCTAACTTTCCATTGCCTTCATGAGTAATACTGACACATCTGAGTAGCTGTGTCATGCTGTGATTATCATTCCATGATCCCTGATTATTTGGGAGTAATCCAGGGAGGAGGAAGCAGAAGCAAGCAGAGGACACCCGAAACTGCTTTATCACAACTTGGCCTGTCTATTTCAGCTGCTTTCCAAAACAGGAATCTTTCCCAGCCCTACCTAGAGATGTCTGTAGCCATGGCTCTCTTCTGTAGCAGGTGGAAACATTGGCACCAAATGAACTTTAAAATGTGAAAATCCACAGGGAGTGTTTTTCACTGGTTGTGGGAATCTCATATGAGGAAACGGTTAGTTTGTGCCCAAAAACTGAAACAGGAGAATATTTAGCTTAGATTTGTCCCCTTATTTTCTGAAATGGTCAGAACTTTCACAGATTGTTCTAACCCTCTAGATCACAGGTAGTCAACCTTTTTATACCTACTGCCCACTAATGCATCTTTCTTGATGGTAAAATTTTCTTACCGCCCACCAGTGCTCGATGGAAGGAGGATTCAGCTTGTGCCGTAGAACCCCCTACCACCCACCTAGAATCCTGAAATGGCCACTAGTGGGCAGTAGGGACCAGGTTGATGACCCCTGCTCTAGATGATGTTCATATACAGCGGTACCTCGGTTTACTTAATCCGTTCAGGAAGTCCGTTCTTAAACCGAAACAGTTCTTAATCATTTAATTTCACTAAATGAGGCCTCCTGCTGCTGGTGCCCTTCCACTATTCGGATTCCGTTCTTAGACAGAGGTAAAGTTCTCAAACCAAGACACTATTTCGGTTTTGCAGAGTTTGTAAACCGAATCGTTCTTAAACTGGACTATTCTTAAACCGAGTATAGAACTGTAACCTGCTCCAAGTACTACCCTGATGACCCAAGTTAGTACTGGGCTGGTGTTCCTTTATCTTGTTGACTGTAATTTCTGTTCTAAACGAGTCAACACAGAAGAGAGTTTGTCGTTAGCTTTGTGTTGACGCTATAGGTGACAGCTAACCCCATAATGGTGATGGACACATAAATACATTACAGGTATTTGTTGTGACGTGGTGTTTCAAAGTAGTGGCATTTATAGCAAATGTCCTTGTGGGACTGGGGGAGGAATTGTGAGCCCAACGAAGCTGGGAGGTGATGTGACATGACACAGGTATCTCATGATGTCAGCCTACATAATGTTATGATAGTTCAGATGGGTTGACAGAAGGCCAGTGAACACTTCTGAAATGGTTTTTTGCATTGTGTTTACCAACTTAAAGAGACAGATCTTGCTATTTCAGTGATGCACCTAGGTACCGCATTCGAGCACCATCTGTCCACTGTCTTCTCTAAACAGGTGGTCAGAGTGAACATTTCCACATTGGTGTGAAGTGATGCATAGATTTGGTAGAAGGAGGCATATGGGCTGCATTTGGGGGGTTCTCTCTCTAGAAATTAATGGAGTGTCAGTTATGAACCTTTTCTACCATGCTGTCAAAATGAGGATTGGCTTGAGACATTTTACTGCCTGAGGCAAATGACAAGGTGGTCATCCCCCCACTGCTTGCAGGAGCTGAACAGACTGGCAGTTGAATTTGATTTCCACATTGGTGATGGGAGAGTGTCGTTTGGCATTTGCAAGGCAAGGTTGAAGTGTTGGGGTCCAGAAGAGGAGGGAATTGAGAGAGACAGGTCTACAGTAGATAGGAGCCAAGGAAGGAGAGAATCTAAGTCTGTCTCTTCCATATCGAAGTCCAATAGTGCAATCCAAACTCAGGACCCACTGATATGAGAGAGTTTGGATTTGGTAGATCCTGGGCTTTCCTGGGCTCAGCTGGGTCTACACTGGCATGTCCCTTGCCTTGGCTGAAGCTGAGATACACTGATATAAGCCCTTCATCTTGGCTCGGCCAGCAGAATTTAAACCAGCATAATTTATACTGGCATAAATCCCATGAAAAGGAGCAATCTGGGATGGGGCATGGAGACACTTATACTTATTCCAAACGCTATTGATCTCAGTCATGTGACCTAGGACTGAATCCTCAAAAACATGGGCCAACTATCACCTGCTGACTCCTCAATCCCAATAGGGGTAATTTACACTGGTGTAAACTATGACAAGGGGACGTGGGTGGCGCTGTGGGTTAAACCACAGAGCCTAGGACTTGCCGATCAGAAGGTCGGCGGTTCGAATCCCCGTGACGGGGTGAGCTCCCGTTGCTTGGTCCCTGCTCCTGCCAACCTAGCAGTTCGAAAGCACGTCAGTGCAAGTAGATAAATAGGTACCACTCCGGTGGGAAGGTAAACGGCGTTTCTGTGCGCTGCTCTGGTTCGCCAGAAGCGGCTTAGTCATGCTGGCCACATGACCCGGAACCTGTACGCCGGCTCCCTTGGCCAGTAAAGCAAGATGAGCGCCGCAACCCCAGAGTCGGCCATGACTGGACCTAATGGTCAGGGGTCCCTTTACCCTTTACCTAAACTATGACAGCTTCCTATTTTTAAGATTGCCTGGTGAGCAAACTTACCTGAACTCCATTTCATCTGCCTGACTCTTGCCTGTGTGGCTCCCCAAAACCCTTGCTATGTAGCTCAGTAACCAATGCTTCCCAGTAACCCAACTTGACTAACTGGGGGGTTGAAACCATGTCTTGCTGATTTAAGCTGAACATGTCATCTATTGCACCACACTGACTTTCTCACGATAGGCATGTCAACTCACAGTCTTCACATCGCAGGTGAGAAGTTCCTTGTCACCCTCAAACTCATTAGAGGTGTTTCAAAGGGTGGAAATTAAACCACAGTGCCTGTGACCTGCTGGAGCTGGATTGCAGTTAATAAATGAAGTCAACGTTTGCAACTTTTACTGTGTAACCTACATTGCGGCACATGAATTATTTTCGGCCAATCTGGCATATCTGCAAAACGAATGTTTCCAACTCCTGTATGATAAATTAAAAGAAACCCCACTCTTCAAACTATCATGCAGCTAGCTGATTCGTAGCCTTTGTAAAAAGGGCTTTAGGAGATAAAATATGCCTGTGTTTGTTTCTGAATAATTCTTAAAGGGCTGCATCTTCTTTTGAGCTTGAATCATTGCAAGGAAGGAGAGTGGGGTGGTGGGGAGGGGGAAACTCAATACATTTCATATAAAATGAGCTTTCCTTTGACATTTAGAGGTCTCAAAAAGAGGTTTATTATAGATCTGGTGGACATTTGGATATTTAATTAAATGTCAAGTACATATTTGCTGTCGTAAGAATGAAGATGAAGATTTCATCCATTCATATAGTCTGTTTGTTATGCTTCGGGCTTCTCATGCACCCACAAAATTTATCAGTTGCAAGTGACTCATCAGAGATACTTACGCATTTTAGGGGTCAAAAATCTAATTAACCCCAGCAGTTCTGTTTAAAATGTGGAATAATGCCACACGAGTTCATACTGGTAACCAAAGAACCTTTTGGGTTCAATGATATATTTACAGCTCTCCCCCTCCCTAGACCAGTTCCCACCCCACCCCCACCGGCAAGCCATCCTTTAATGTTCTTTTCAAAAGATCAACAGAGGAAGACTAGAAAGGGAGAGCAGAAGCTTTGAGGATAAAGAAGTCAAACGACGCCGATTTTAGCAAAACCCCGCAAAACTTCATTGTGATTCTTCTACCGAGCTTAGCTACATGTTTTCAGGAATGTTTCATTGTGTTTCGAGGCTGCGTTGCTGGGAAAATGTTATCAGACTTGCCAAACAGCATTATTTATCAATACCGCTGCACAACACAACGGTATGAAAATCAAAGCCTCTTTTGGGCATATTGCTAGGAGAGGGCCCCTTTGTGTGCCAAGGCCTCATGACCCTGCAGTTCCCCTGGGGAATGAATAATCATGCAGAGAAAAACATATAGGATTTGGGGTTCGAAGAGGACCACAACTTTATTGGCATCCAAGTAAGTCTCCCCCCTACAGGGCACTTGTCAGGACTGATGCTCCTCGTCTTCTGACTCCCCCTCTGCCAGATGTTTCCCAAGCAGTCTCAAACTGCAATGGGGCATCTTTAATCTCTGTTCTCCTCTGCACATCACTCTGCGTGTCCATGGAGACAAGGGGGAAACAGCTTGACGTAATAGGAGAGGCAGCCCTCTTGCCCCCGTATTCTTCTGTAGCCTTTTGCCCTTTCTCCTCTGCTTCAGCATCCGAGTCAGAACTGCTCCCTATCACAGACTCTCCCTGTTCATTAAATCCTGTTGCCCCTTCAGCATCCAATAACTCTTCTCACCAATCTTCTCCCTCTGACTGCTCCTCTGTGTCCCACCACCAATCCCTGGTCTCTGAGCCTTCCTCTTCAGAGGTTTCCCTTGGGGGCTGCCCAGCTTATGCCTTCTATGCCTCTTCATTCAGCCAGGTTGTGGCAAGTTCTCTCCCTGTCAGAAGGGGAAAGGCAAACTGCAGCCCGTCATCTCAGAAGGAATCAGTTAACTTGAGGAGCCGACCAAGGCCCTGTAGGACTTTAAAAATAAGCATGGACCAATGGTACCAAATAGTATGGGGAACAGCCTTATTAGAAGAAAAAAAAGACCAATAAACTGAAACTGACATGGTGACAAATAGAAGAAGATGCCTTCACCCTGGTATGGCTCCCCTTCATCATATACACAGCCCGACAAGACAACGACAAGAATCCGCCAACAGCATACGGATCAATATGGCTAACCTGATTCAAAAACACGCGCCCACCCCACTCACACATGAAAACAAAGTTCACCACGGCCAATCACAAACAAACAACCACACCCTTGGCCAGACATGGGCAGACTTAGCCCTCCATCTGTTTTGGGACTACAACTCCCATCATCGCTAGCTAACAGGCCCAGTGGTCAGGGATGATAGGAATTGTAGTCCCAAAACAGCTGAAGGGCCAAGTTTGGCCATGCCTGCCCTAGGCCAACCCCAACCTCTTTCACCACCAAAGGAACACAAGTGAATAGCAAAGAGAACCCGCACAAGCGATGCTGACACAAAACCCCACACATACATTAAGTAGAATAGAAACATCGCCACCAGACCCTACCCCACTCACCATGGCCCCCTCCACATCTTTCCCCCTTTTCTTCCTAATGTAACACTAATGTCTCAATGAATGAAACTGATCTGTAGAAAATGTAACTTGAAAAAAGAGACATTGCACATACTTTTGTAAACCAAGAAATTTTTTATTACAAATATGTTTAAAAAAATAACTCTACAAAGCTTGGCTCCCCATTGTGATCAATAACACCGTCAGCCCACAAAATTCAGAAAGAATTTAGCTGTCATTCCTGTATTGCAGGGGGTTGGACTAGATGATCCTCGGTTTACTTTTCAGCTGTAGAATTCTACGATTCTATGAGTTATCAGCTTCCTAATACTTTCTGCATTCAGGTCAGACAAGATGGTGGTGGTTTTTTCTTCTTCTTCACACCTTTACATTCAACAGCTTATCAACCATCCCTCCATCTCTCGACTACAAAGACTTTGTTGTTCCTCAAAGCTGCCTGGTAGGTCATGGGAATATGCCACAGGATCACTAATATTGTTTCCAGTGAATTTTAATCACATCTGAAGCGCACAAGATCCTTCCAAATGACGCAGTAAGCATTCCCTCCTGCTTTGTAAATTTTTAATATACTCCTTTCGCGCCGAGTGACAGCCGCCTTGCCGCATCATTATGCGGTATCTGCTTAAATAAATGCATTCTGCACACAACTTGGTGAAAAGTATTCCAAGTCCACAGGGAATATTTACAGCTGTTTTGTACTGTTTCCCACAAGTAATTACATTCCATGAACATCAGTTTTCTGTACAGAAGGCAACAATCTGGTCTGTGTTTTTTTTTTCCTTTTTCTAAGAAAGCATTCTCTCTTCCACCTACACACAAGGCCACGTTCACACAATTCATTTAAATCACTAAAATACCACTTTAAACACTCGTGGCTCCCCCTGAAGAATTCTGGGAGCTGTTGTTTCTTAAAAGGTTTGTCAGGAGACCCCTATTCCCCTCACAGAACTACAGTCCCCAGAGCTCCCTGTGAAGAGGGATTCACCACTCTGGGAATTGTAGCTCTCTGAGGAGAATAAGCGCTCTCCTAACAGCTCAGGACCTTCAACAAACTACAAGTCCCAGGATTCCTTGGAAGACGCCATGGTTATTTAAAGTAGTGTCACAGTGTTTTAAAACGTATGATGTAAATGTGGCTCTACCCTGCTTCACTCAGCCTTGGGTCCACAGATATTGTTAGACTTCAGCCCCCAGACAGGGGCGTCTTGCCCACAGAGGCAAGTGGCACGGGGCGCTGGGGCGCCATGTTCTGGAGGGCGCCAGGGAAGAGTCAGAGGCTGGGTGTGGCGCCTCCCAGCATCAGCTCGCCGCCCTTGCCCACCTCGCTGAAGCAGCCTTAGGCTCCTCCCCGCTGGAGGAGCTGCTCTCCAGCCACTGCCCGTCTCCTCCAGCCCCGCAAAGCTGCCGGCAGTGCTGTAAAAAGGTCAACAACTCTGGGAAATGGGGGGGCACTGGAGGGATCTTTGCACCATGGCGCCGGATATGCTTAAGATAGCCCTGCCCCCAGAGCCTGATTTCCCTCACCCTAGTCTCCCGTAGTTCCCCTACAGAGACCTTTCTCAATCCTGCTGCAAAGGAACCCAACAAGAAGCACGGCATCGCTTTGTTTGTCAGGAAAATTGTTTCAGCATGATGAATCTTTTGAACGTAGGAAGCTGTCCGGCCACTTTTAAGGCCTGGCGTCTGAGCTTGCGTCCCCCCTCCTTCCTCACCATCCATTTTTCCTTTCAAGCTGTATCCTTTAAATAGTAAGCCTGAGGGCAGGGGCAGGCTTCCTACTGATCTTTTCTATTGTTGTTTAGTCGTTTAGTCGTGTCCGACTCTTCGTGACCCCATGGACCAGAGCACGCCTGTCTTCCACTGCCTCCCGCAGTTTGGTCAAACTCCTGCTGGTAGCTTCGATAACACTGTCCAACCATCTCGTCCTCTGTGGTCCCCTTCTCCTTGTGCCCTCCATCTTTCCCAACATTAGGGTCTTTTCCAGGGAGTCTTCTCTTCTCATGAGGTGGCCAAAGTATTGGAGCCTCAGCTTCAGGATCTGTCCTTCCAGTGAGCATTCAGGGCTGATTTCCTTCAGAATGGATAGGTTTGATAGGTTCTTGCAGTCCATGGGACTCTCAAGAGTCTCCTCCAGCACCATAATTCAAAAGCATCAATTATTCGGTGATCAGCCTTCTTTATGATCCAGCTCTCACTTCCATACATTATCTTTTCTATAATAATAATAATAATAATAATAATAATAATAATAATAATAATAATTTATTATTTATACCCCGCCCATCTGGCTGGATTTCCCCAGCCACTCTGGGCGGCTTCCAACAAAACACTAAAATATAATAACCTATTAAACATTAAAAGCTTCCCTAAACAGGGCTGCCTTCAGATATCTTCTAAAAGTTTGGTAGTTATTTTTCTCTTTGACATCTGGTGAGAGGGCGTTCCACAGGGTGGGCGCCACTACCGAGAAGACCCTCTGCCTGGTTTCCTGTAACTTGGCTTCTCACAGTGAGGGAACTACCAGAAGGCCCTCAGCACTGGACCTCAGTGTCCGGGCAGACTAGCAGCAGTTCTCCAGGAATTCAGAAAGGGAAATCTTTCCTAGCCTTATCTAGAGACGCTGAGGATTGGGACCTTTGGCATGGGAAGCAGATGTTCTAACAACAAGCTACAGCCCTTTCCCTAGGCCAGAGAAGGGCTGTAGGGAGGGGGGCGTCTAATGTCCAATGTAGATGGCAATGATGAATAATTCTTTCTTTGCTAATTCCAGCAAACCGACTTGTTCTACACCTCCCACACTAACCTCACGGTTCAGAACCATGATGTTCTCCAAATGCTACAGTGCAGTCTCTTGGGGAAAAAACAACCCACGTCTGCCGTGCCCATTAAAAATACATATTTTAGAGTAAAATACATTTCTTTGGGAGAAAAGAAATGCTTTATTTGTTTTGTGGGAAAGTATGCATTCAATATTTCAATATGAATTTCCTTTAAAACAAAAACAAGAATCAACGAAACAGGAAAGAAAGGACTGATAAATGAACCCATGCAAAATTGACACAGACATGAAGCAGACTGGTCTGCTCATTCCTAAGGGTGCATTACTGGCAATCATTTCGGTTGGGTGGGGGATGAATAACAGTCTCTCTCTCTCTCTCTCTCTCCCCCCCCCCCCGCGTGTGTTTGTGTGCATGTGTGGATTTTGTTAGAACTAAAGTGTGCATGGAGCAGGGGTGGGGGGGCTTAATCCTTTCCTCCCACTCTGCAATCCCAGTGAAAATCCCCCTATGCCTTTTATTAATCCCCCAAAGAGAAGCTTTCCTCCTTTAGAAAATCACAGGCATAAGAGGTTATTTTAGTTACGAACATGAAGTGTAAATGGCTAACCACTGCCCCTCTGCGTGGGTCACGGTCCTGATGAAAATAATCTCCCCCCTCCTCTGTATGTGTGCACATGCTATTAATTTTTCTGTTTTAACAGCTTTCAGTGGCGTGTTCAGCAGCACATCTAATTTAACCCTTAAAACACAGCCTTCCTGCTCTCAATCACCCACTACCCAAACACAAGAAGAAGAAGAAGGAGAAGAAAAAGAAGAAGTTGTTCATTTAGCACCACTTCAAGTTTCACCTTCTTTCCCTGCCCATTATTTTTTCCATCATTCCTACCCCCAAGTCCCTTCATCTCCCTTTTAGGTTCACAATATGACAAAGATTTAAAAAAGTTAAATATAAATGCTGGAAGCAATTTTGAGTGAAGAAAAATGGCAGAAACGTACTTACAGATGTCATGGTGGAACACACACAACTCGCGGCCATCTATTAGGAACAAACAATGTAATATTAGGAAAGGAGAGAGAAAATAGAGTGGGTAAAAATGTGTGAAATTAATTTATCCGGGAATTATCTTCAGCTCTGTCTGTACTTTAGGGGTTGGTTTTAATCTAGAATGTTTTAGATGTATTGGACCTACGTTCTGAGTCTAGCCGAGATGAAAGCTGCTGTCTGTCTATTTCTGAATATTTTCCTGTAACCTGATATATTCATGATGATTCTGCACCTGCCATCAAAGAATTTGAGGCAGCAGTCTTGTAAAAGCAGTGAAGGGAGGAGGAGATGTGGAGTTATTGTTTTTGAAAAATGAATTGGGAGTGGATGGGTATCAGCTACACCAGGCATGGCCAAATTTGGCCCTCCAGCTGTTTTGGGACTAAAGTTCGCATCATCCCTGACCACTGGTCCTGTTAGCTAGGGATATGGGAGTTGTAGTCCCAAAACAGCTGGAGGGCCAAGTTTGGCCATGCCTGATCTACACAGTGGGCATACCTTCTAGTAATGACATGATTGAAGAGGATGCTCCTGGACCCAGAAGTTCTAGACAACTATTGGCTGGTCCCTGTGTTCCCTTTTGAGGGCAAGGTGCCTGAGAACACAGTGGCCGGGCTTTGACATTAATCATCTAAACCAGGGATGGGGACCCTGTAGCTCTCCAGCTGTTGAACTACAGCCCTCATCAGTCCCAGCAAGCATGGCCAATGACCAAGGATGATGGGAATTGCAGTTCAACAACATCCAGAGGGTCATGGGTTCTCTACACCTGATCTAAGCTCATTTCATTCCTGCTTTAGGCATGGTTATGGGACCAGGACTGTCTTGATCACCCTGGCCGATGACCTTTGTCAGGAGAGAGACAGGAGGAGTGCAGCTCCGTTGATTCTCCTTGACCCCTCAATGGCTTTTGATACCATTGACTGTGGAATCAGGGAACTGATTTAGGTCGTTCCAGTCCTATTTCCTTGGGCAGCTCTAGAGAGTAGAATCATAGAATCACAGAAATGTAGAACCCCAAGGGATCCCAAGGGTCATCTAAGCCAATTCCCTGCAATGCAGGAATCTTAGCTAAAGCATTTGTGACAGGTAGCCATCCAACCTCCGCTTAAAAACCTCCAAGGAAGGAGAGTCCACAACCTCCCAAGGGAGTTCACAACCTCCTGAGTGTGTTGACCACAGCTGGATCTGAGGAGTGTTTTCATATGGTTTTAATCCCCCCCTCTTCTTTTAGATTGTTCCTGCATTCTTCCTTTTTATTAACTTCCCAAATTTCTTTTACAGTGGTACCTGGGTTTACGAACAGTCCTGTTTACAAACTATTCAGTTTACGAACTCCGCAAAACTGGAAGAAGTGTTCCGGTTTGCGAACTTTACCTTGGTTTATGAATGGGAGCCGGACGGTGAAAGGGCACCGGTGGCAGGAGGCACCTCGGTTTAAGAACGGATTTGGTTTATGAACAGAGTTCCGGAACGGATTAAGTTTGCAAACCGAGGTACCACTGTATACCTATTTCATTTACTTCATCCTCTGCCAAGTAACAAATTACTGCAGGGCTTCTCTGCAAAGCTGATGGGCAAATTTGTTTCTCCCAGTTTCTCATTTTTTCCCCAATCTTAAATTCAATTCTCCAATTTCCCCATGAGTTTGCATTAAAAAAATACATATTTTTGAAAGGCAACTTCCCCTACTTTAATGCATTCTTGCATGTTATTTCCACTAATATATGCATGCATTTGTATGCGCAAGTTGCCCTAGCGTTTTGCACACATTACTTGGCAGGAGAATGGCCCTGCAAAATTTGAAGAAGTGTGTATTTTATAAGATAAAATGCATTTCATTTTGCATGTTGTTCCAGAAAGTGCCAATCTGGTACGTATGCAGACTAAATCCCCCCACCCCTGGCAGATCGTGGCCCTGCATATCTCTCCCCATTCCTCTATCACAGCCTGATACAATGGTTCCTGCCAGGTGACATCTGATGGAGGGAGAAGCCTCACTTTTCAGTAGAGCTGGTGGTGGCTCTGAGAGCCTCCTCATCTGTCCTCTGCTGTTTGATGTAACAGCTGCTTCCAAGTGATGTTTTAACAGCGTTTTATTGATTTTATTGCAAGCTATCTAGGGGGCCTATTAGGGCCGGTATGGCAAAATATACACTGGAAAGGAAGAAAGAATTTTCCAGTTCAAGAGAAATGACAACTCATTTCTGGCTGTTTAATCCCAGGCTAGTTTTAACTAGGCTGCATATACAGCAAATCTTCCTTTCTTCCTATTTTTTCTCCTATCCAACGTGCAATGATGATGTGGTTCTGAGACCCTAGCAACCAGTTTCTTACATCTCACATTTAGGGGACAAAAAAAAAAAAATCCCCCTCTGTGGGCAAGCTAAGGCTGCGAAACCAAGTTCCCTATTGATGGAAAGAGCTTCTGTCTACTGCAAGGAGAACAAAATGGTGAGAAAAAATATTGTGTCTTAACTGAAAGGTGTTAAATGAGTTTGAGCTAGGTAATAGCCTCAGAGCTGATAGCATGGAATACTTTCCAGCTGAAAATTCCCTAACAATGTCTGCCAGGGTGAGAGTCTTCTGTTTTCTTGAAAAGTTTCTGATCATCCCAAATTGTGACTAGTTTGCGCTGTAACAACAGAACACAAACAGGAAAATAAATATTCTTCTCCACGATTGTTTCATGGGTTAGAATATTTCTGTGTTGCTGTTGTTTGGCCGTTTAGGCGTGTCCGACTCTTCCTGACCCCATGGACCAGAGCACGCCAGGCACTCCTGTCCTCCACTGCCTCCCGCAGTTTGGTCAAACTCATGTTAGTAGCTTGGAGAGCACTGTCCAACCATCTCGTCCTCTGTCATCCCCTTCTCCTTGTGCCCTCCATCTTTCCCAACATCAGGGTCTTTTCCAGGAAGTCTACTCTTCTCATGAGGTGGCCAAAGTATTGGAGCCTCAGCTTCATGATCTGTCCTTCCAGTGAGCACTCAGGGCTGATTTCCTTCAGAATGGATAGGTTTGATAGGTTCTTGCAGTCCATGGGACTCTCAAGAGTCTCCTCCAGCACCATAATTCAAAACAATTATTTGGCGATCAGCCTTCTTTATGATCCAGCTCATTTCTGTGTTATTTTTATTATTATTTACTAAATTTCTGTACCACCTTTCATCTGAAGATCACAGGGCTGTTCACAACATAAAAATGCAAAATGAGAACACAAAATGCATAAGCAAACAAAAGCAAAATAAACCAATAACACCCTCGTGTTAAAGGCCAGGGACTGCTAATCGGTCCTGATTATAGAGAAACGTTTTCACCTGGCACCTAAAGATAAATGGAATGCAGGTGCAAGGCAAGTCTCCCTGGAGAACAGATTCCACGAATGGGGAGCCAACACAAAAAAGGCCCGTTCTTGTGCTGTCATCCTCTGGACTTTTTATGGAAGAGGCACACGAAGAAGGGCTTCAGATAGTTATTGCAGGGTCAGGGTCAGCTCATATGGGGAGAGGTAGTGCTTGGGGCATTGTGGTCCTGAGCTGTTTAAGGCTTTACAGGTCAAAAGCAGCACTTTGAATCGGAACTAATTGGCAGCCAGTGCAGTTGGGCCAGGATAAGTGTAATATGTTCAAACCATCTTGTTCTGGCCACCACAAATTCTGTACTAGCTGAAGTTTCTGAACCATCTTCAGGGGCAGCCCTACGTACAGAACATTGCAGTAATTTAACCTAGAGGCTATCAGAGCATAAACAACAGAATTTGGGCTCACCGTGTCCAGATTGGGGCTCAGCTGGGCCACCAACCAAAGCTGATGAAAGACACTCTGTGAGACCACCTGAGCCTTAAGTGACAGCAAAGTATACAGAAGTAGCTCCAAGCTTTGTATCTGCTCCTTCCAAGTGAGTGTAATCCTATCAGGAGCAGGCGCAGGAGTTTCCTTCCTTACTTTTGTGCTCTATTATTACAACACAATTTATGCTATTTAAAATATGCACTTTGGTGTGTTTTTTTAGCAATCAACTGAAGTAATTCAATTTAGAACAAAATTAATTGGTGGTATCTAACACTTCCCTTCTGTTGATGGAAAACACCTATTGAGAGAACATGGGAATACAGCTATTTTTGATGCCCCCCTGTTTTTTTTAACTCTTCCAACATACTTGACTCTCTGAGCTTTGTAACAATTCTCTCCAATTTTTGAACACATAGCAATGATATTTCTCTGTGTCCAAATATATTCTCATGTCCCAAAGGTAACTGAAATATATGCAGCCTCATTCCATTTCAATATGCATTGTTTCAGTTGTTGTTCCTCACAACGATATTCCAATAGTAATTATATGTTTCAGGCAGAATGTGTTTCTCGTTCTTTGATATGTCTTCAAAGGGAGTGCAATTTCTCATTTTAAAGTCCCTTTGTTAATTTAAAAACACAATGCCTAAGTAAATAGTCATACTGAGAATGAGTTTGAAAATTTAACCTGCGGTCTTATACACACATACTTGGGAGTATGCCCCACTGAACTCAGTCTGACTTCCTTCCAAATAAACACATATAGAAATGTGATGTTACTAAACTTTGTTCTTTATAAGAATGAAATTGTACAGCCAGTTCTTTAAAAGGATCCTTTTATATCATCAGGATTAAAGTCTCCTTCTTATATAACAGAGGCAGGTGGTGATTTGTTCTGGCTAATTCTTCCTCTTTACTCATATTTTAATAAACACTTATTGTTCTATTTTTTAGGCTAGGTTTTCATTCTCTTTTACGTAGAATAATAAAATCTTAGAATTGGAAGGGACCCCCAATTGGCTGTCTTTCCATACAAACTTGCCTGCCAATTGAGATCATATTTGTTGAATCTTAGAACTGTAAATTTGGAAGGAATCCTGTGGGTAATCTAGTCCAACCCTCTGCAATGCAAGATCTCGACTAAAGCATCCATGACAGATGGCCATCCAATCTCTGCTTAAAAACATGGAAGGAAAGGAGAGTTCACTACCTCCCAAGGGAGTCCGTTCCACTGTCAAGCAGCTTTTACTGGCAGGAAGTTTACTCAGAATTTTCTTTCTTGTAACTTGAATCCATTGGTTTGAGCCATAGGACCATTCATGAGGACCCAAACCTATGGTTGCAGATCTCCGTCTCTGCAGAAATCACTGTAGCCACAAGATCCTTGCTAGATGTGACCAACCATAAGCAGGACCTGAGCACAGCGCTCCCCACTTTGCATTCCCAGCAGCTGGTTTTCAGAGGCATACAGCCTCTGACAGTGGAAGTAGAGCAACAGCCATCATGACTAGGAGCCATGGGTAGGCTTATCCTCCTTGAATTTGCCCAATCATCTTTTAAAGCCATCCAAGGCATCCTTGGAGAGGTGGTAGACTCTCCTTCAGTGGAGGGTGGATGCAGTCAGAGCATGAGGGGAAGCCCCAGGGACAGTTATGTCAGGATCATCCTACATGCAAGTAGGACTCCGATAGAGACACATGCCCGACTGGCATGTTCTCTTCCTCCTGATTGTTCGTTCGGGAGCTTCAAAAGCTTTCTCCAGCCCACAGCGACTGATACCAAGAGGTATCAGCATGCTTAAGGATCTGCAGAGTGTTAGCAGTTCACGTAACAGACTCAGCAGTGCAGCATTTTTACTAAATTACTTTATTTACATATAATACACTCGGAGCATTCTGACTCAGCTCCTTCCTCTTTCTCATCAGACAGCAAAGAGAAAGGACAAAGGACAATAGCCCCACGGAAACACAGTAATACCAAAACATCCTGTCTCCGTCACTTCCTACTATGTGGAATGAAAACATACACCGTCATGTGATAGAAAACAATCCCATGACTGCAAGCACGGAGCAAGAATCCTAACAAGTTAGAGACACAAAATTTCAACACCTGGTGCTGCCTCAGTACAGCTGTGCACTTCTGTCAATGGGCTCTGTTGAAAATTGCTTCTCCATGTGAACCAGGAAGTGACCTCTCCAGATAATGGAACAACTTATTTTCTTATTTCTGTGGCTGCAATCTCCTGGGGGACACAGACACCATTAAGCAGTTAGATGCACAAGTGTACTATGTCCATTTCCCCCCTCGCTCCCACCCCAGCATGACCCCAGATGCTGGCAACCCAAGCTACGCCACTGGGTGAATGGCCATCTGTCAGGGACTGTTCAGCTGTGACTCCTGCCTTGCAAGGCAGTTGGGCTAGATGGCCCTTGAGTTCCCTTCCAACTCTGCAATTCTACATTGGTATCCATCTCTATAGTACATACAGCAATTCACTGAATTCCTAAATGTCCTTAGTGTAGAGCTGGTCACTGCTTGGATAAGAAATTGCTAGATGCCATGTAGAAGCTAAACAGTGTGAAGGGACATTTTTATGCTCTATACTGAAGGGTGGGATCCAAGGTATGCCAAACTAAATTCCTGGCAGGCAATGCAGAAGATATATTAAACAATCTTATATAGCTTTTAGTTGGACATTGTTTCTGTAAATTCTACATATCTGGTTTCATCCCTGTGGGAAATCAGGTACAAAAAATATTGCCCTGTTTGTAGTGGGAGCTGTTAAGGTCCATCTTTTTTTTAATTTAATACTAATAAAATTGATTTTAGTAAAAATTAGTGCGGTTTATTCAAAGCAGTGCCCATGGAGTTCCATTGGTACAGTGGCACTTCAATTTCCTCTGATCCCTCCATGCATTCCCCAAATCTTCTGCAGATGTTACCCCAATACTTTGGAGCTAATTTTGAGGGTGCATGGGTGGGGCTACTAGGGGGAAGAAGAAAAAGTTCCATTCCACTGGTATGTGTCCTTTGCATAAGCAAAACATGAACACTAGAGACTGCCTAGTGTTTTCCATCCAGATCTGTCCAGGGATTACAAAGCCTAGTTTTCCACAATGCAAAAGTAGAAAGGAGTGCATTGGAATTGAGATTTGGGAATATCAGCCAGTTTGCTCTTCAGCCATTGCCTGCTTTCCCCTTGATTACAGCTCTTTAGACTATATCTGTTGCACCTTAATTAAAAACCAAGGGAAGGCACTGAATGTGCTTCCTTGCTGAATGAAACAATTAGCCTGACAGCAGCTGAATAACTGAACTACAGCCTAGGCACTGCACACGACACACACAGAAAAGAGGAAAAGCGATGCTATGCACTGAGGGGCTTGCAAAAAACACCCACGGCGAAATTCATTGATTGTCTGGTTATAGCATTGATGAGATTTTTTCCCCTTCTTCTTTTTAAAGGCTTTTAGCGATGGTTGTTCCAAATACGGTCATTTCAGCATGCGGAAATATCTCTTCGAAGCAATAAAAATGCTATAGCGGGATTGCCAAGGTGCATTTTAGTCCCTTTGCTGAGCTGGAAGGGAAGAGAGAAACCTTGGCTATGTACATGTGGCTATGGCAGGAGATACAGTTCCTGAAAGGGAGGGAGAAGGGCCCACTTGATTTGTCAGCGTGGAAGCTTCACTTGCCACTTTAGACCATCGGACGATTTAATACATCGAGATAGAGAAACTGACAAAACAGTTACTGAGCCACCTCTTCTCATCCAGCTGGGAGGAGCTGATAATGGATTCTCGGGAAGGAAAATGCATACTACAAGCAAGACTTCAGAAAATGGGATTAAGTAGATCTTAAAGAACAACAACAAGAACAAAGTGAATGTTAGGGACTGGGCACCGAAGACGGCAATAAAGGAATAAAGCACAAATCCTATGCTTGTTTAGTGTGGGGTGTTTAGTGTGGGGTGATGCCCCCCCTGCCCTGCGCTACAAGGCAATCAAAATGTATTGGAAATAACCTTTCGTTAAAGAAAAGAGGATAGATAATATCTAGTTTGCCCTAACACTGTACCTCCGGGTAGGCTGCAGCATTTTAAAACAAAACAAAACACACAGAAATTACTCAGGCTGCAAATCTATACAACGTAGTTTTGAATAGAGACATATAGAATTGTGTGGCAAACATTGGTGGGATTTGAGCATAAGAAATTGCATTCTGCTGAGTCGGATCAATAGCCCATGTAGTTCAGTACAGTGGTACCTCGGGTTACATACGCTTCAGGTTACAGACTCCGCTAACCCAGAAATAGTACTTCGGGTTAAGAACTTTGCTTCAGGATGAGAACAGAAATCGTGCTCCAGTGGCGCGGCGGTAGCAGGAGGCCCCATTAGCTAAAGTGGTGCTTCAGGTTAAGAACAGTTTCAGGTTAAGAACGGACCTCCGGAACGAATTGAGTACTTAACCTGAGGTACCACTGTAGTGTCTACTCAACAGCAGCTGTTCATGGTTTTTGGCAGGGGCTGCCCCACTCCCAGTCCTACTCGCCAGGGATCTTCTGTAAACAGAACCAGGGCTCTTGCACTATGCTGTAGGATCTTGGAGCGATTGGCTTGCTTTGCCTGTGAATCATGCTTCATGCTGTTTATTAATTTTTTTCCTGCACAAGTAAAAGCTTATTCACACCTCTGTTTGCATCACTGCTTTCCCCCAGGAAAACCCATGGTTTAAGCTCTGAATCGGAACAAGCGGCAATCAGGTTTCATCTTGCCCAGTAGCTCGAAGTGTGGAGAGGCAGGCCTACTGTTCTTGTACTTCTATTCCAGCAAGGCAACCAGCTTGTGCTTGCTTTGCAGGTGTACTTTTGCACATTCTCAGGCAGGAAGACAAACATGGCACAGGTGTTGCTGAAGCCGCTCCCTTGCCGTCCATGTCTCTTGGAAGACCCTCCAAGTGTCCCTATTTTCCAGGAACAGTCACGGATTTACAGAAGCCATCCCAGTTTCTGATTTGATCCTGGAATGCCCCGCTTTTCCTTAGGACATCCCTATTTTCATCAGAGAACGTTGGAGGGTATGGAGTGATATAATGACCCAGCAAAGGAGATAAGTAACTATACAACCTTAAGAAGACATCTGAAGGCAGCCCTGTATAGGGAAGTTTTATTTAAGGTTTCATGTTTTATTATGCTTTTATATATGTTGTGTTAAGTTGTGGGTAGATATATCAGACGACACAGCGATTCTTCAAACAGCTCTTGTTTATTCACAGGCAAGAACAGAACTGAACTGAAGGGTTCAGCCAGCCTCCTTATATAGAGCTCCACTAGAACACAACAGTAACCATTTTCTGTAACTATCCAATCACTGAACGTCATTTTTGGTCCCTTATTTGCATATGTGGACCTGAACTATCTACAGTATCCCCCTGCTGGCCCAGGGTGAGAACTTCAGTACATAACATGTTGGAAGCCACCCAGAGTGGTTGGGGCAACCCAGTCAAATGGATGGGGTGGTAATAATCATAATAGTAATAATAGAATAGGGCATCTCTATTTTCATTGGAGAAATGTGGGAGGGTATGCCTTGAGAAAGCTGTGAGACAGCACTCCAGGACTCTCTCTCAAAATGCTCTTGCAAATCTCCCTGTTTACAAGTCCTGGTCACAAGCTCTCAGAGGCTGCAGTCAGCTAAATCAGAACTGCTGCTGGCTGCTATGTGTTCCTTTGAGCTTTGAATTTAAATTTGTAAACTGCCCTGTGGCCATTTGGCAAAGGATGGCATGGAAACCCCCAAATAAATAAATGGTTTTCAGTCTGACCACTTCTTGAAATTGATGCTAGAATGGAAATTGGATAGGTTTAAGCAGGAATAACCCAAGTGTCCTTGATGGTTTCTTTGGGGTCTGAGGGATGAACACTGATACATGTTATGATCTTAGGACAGACATAAGGAGTTGTTGCTGTTGTTGTTTAGTCATTTAGTCGTGTCTGACTCTTCGTGACCCCATGGACCAGAGCACGCCAGGCACTCCTGTCTTCCACTGCCTCCTGCAGTTTGGTCAAACTCATGCTGGTAGCTTCGAGAACACTGTCCAACCATCTTGTCTCTGTCGTCCCCTTCTCCTTGTGTCCTCCATCTTTCCCAACATCAGGGTCTTTTCCAGGGAGTCTTCTCTTCTCATGAGGTGGCCAAAGTATTGGAGCCTCAACTTCATGATCTGTCCTTCCAGTGAGCACTCAGGGCTGATTTCCTTAATAATGGATAGGTTTGATCTTCTTGCAGTCCATGGGATTCTCCTCCAGCGCCAGAATTCAAAACCATCAAATCAGAACAACGATCAGACCAACGATCCAGTTGTCTGCACTGACTGGCAGTAGCTCTGCAGGGTTTCAGGTGAGTCTTTCCAATCCCTATGCTGGAGACTGAACCTAGAAGCTTTGGCTAGCAAAGGAGATGCTCCGCTGCTTGCCTACAGCTCTTCTCCAATTATACTGGGAAGGTGCTGCTATGAAATCCTTTGTAGAGTCTTGCTGCAGTTAGCACAGTAACCATTAGTGGCCTTTTCAGTCATGGATGTGGAACCAGTATCCTTCCCAAAGGACACTTCCTAATATTCCTTGAAGATGTTGAGAAAGTGCATCATGATGGCTTTATTTATTTATTTGCCAGACCTTTGAAGGTAGGGACAAGATGGCGGGTGCTTGGTTTTCTGTTCCAGTCAACTGATTCCTAGAAGTTGGCTCACCTGCAACTTTTATTAAAATTGTGAGCTGGAGCGGATGGGCTGTAGGTTAGAATCTGGGGCTAAAAATATGAGAAAGAAACAAATGCGTACCTAAAACCCTTAGCCAATACTTGACAGATTTAATGCAGTTTTTTAACTCTGTCTCTCTGTTACCAGAGAAATGTGGCTAAATAGGTTTCTAGTACAGTGGTACCTTGGTTTAAGAACTGCTTAGTTTATGAACAACTTGGATTAAGAACGCTGCAAACCTGGAAGTAGGTGTTTTGGTTTGTGAACTTTGCCTTGGAAGCAGAACATGTTCCGCTTCCTGTTGAGTGTGTTCCATTTGTAAATTGAGTCCCCCCGCTGCTATGGGAAAGCCTTGGTTTAAGGATGCTTTGAACGGACTTCCGGAACGGATTAAGTTCGTAAACCAAGGTACTACTGTACATTTCTCTAGATGAATTGAAGGGATATTGAAGGAAAGCATGCTGAGCTTCAGCAAGTTGTTCTCCAGGACTCAGAGGACATCTTCAGTGATGTCATGTGAACATGGGGATTATTATTAGATACCAAGCATTTAAAGCAGAGAGCTGCATAAATGGGTTCAGAGCCCAATGATCTCTTGAAAATAATTAAAAAGAGCAAAACATTCTTAATACCTCAGAGATCACTGAGGCTCTTGGTTATTTTGCTTTTAAATGTTAGAGTCTTAGTGAATCTCATTTAAGCTTCTGCTCTAATGCTGCCATAATTCTAATTACTCCCCTCCTGTGTTTATCAGTGTTCTAGTACATTATGATCAGTGGTATTCCCTCCCCCCCTTTCAATGAGAGAAAGCTGCTTCCTCTGATCAGTATGCCTGATTTCCCCTAATCCGAGGCTATCAAGATTGGCCATGGTTTGCGATAGGGAATAAATTTGATTCAATTTATATTTAGAAATGAATTTACCCAGTTCACAGTTTCTGCAACAATACTGAACCAGTCATCCTTTTGAAATCCAGATTTTGCAATGTAGTTCTCTATCCAAGTAATGTGTACAAAATGCATACAATAGATTAATGTATATATATTAGTGAAAATAACATACAAAATATAGAATAACACACTGCATTAAAGAAGATTGCTTTGCAAAATCATGTATATTAGGAATATCTGCATACACTGGGCAAAAATGTCTGTCGTACGAAAAATTCACATTACAATGCTTATGAATTTTCATAAGCATGTCCTTTTTTAAAAAAATGTTGAAATGTGGAGAACTGTACTTAAGGTTAGACTGACCCTCACCCAGTCCTCCACTGTACTAAGGCCCAAGGTCCAATTCTTACATAGCCCTCTCGATTCACACGTTTTGGAGAAATAGACCTGCATGCCACCAGCGTATTAATGGTACTGTGCCCCAGAACTCCGAATGATCGCTCCCAACAGCTTCACACGGATGTTAAATAAATTTGGGCACAAAATGGTCCCCTGCAGAAGTACCAGGGAGTCTGAGAGCCCTCCTTCAATGCTCCTTTCCGGCCTTGACCACTTAGGTAGGAATGGAGGCCCCTGCGGCAGGCTGACTTTCCCCTTTACTATATAGAAAGTTAATTATAAATGCTTCCAGACATTGCTAGCCAGTTTGCTCAAAAATAGCCTGTTATAGAACATTTCCCATCAGCACTATGAATTTCTGCCAGCCTGTGAATGCACTTCTCCCAATTATGTACCAGTGGTGTGTTTTTTTTTAAAAGAGTACCCCCCCAAAAAAAACCCCAGTTATACAAGATGCTGGAGAAGGAGGGGTAATAGGAACCAGGGTGAAAATGCCGACCTAGCTCTTAAATACAGTGGCACAACATCAAAGGCTTTCTGCCAGGGAATACTGGTACTTTGTGAATAGCTACTTATTTCAGCGACTCTCCCCTCTCCCCTCCCCATCATGTCAAGTGTCCCTTTCAGAATGGCATTCATTTGGTATTCAGCAGCAAGCGTCATGATTTTGCTTGGTATTCATGGAGCTGACACATACGCTTCCTCTGGTTTTCCCCGCCGCTGTTTAGGATTAGTTAATGGGCACTTAAAATAGAGTGTTGCCCCTGTGGGAGTAAAATAACTTCAATCCCGGCGAACGAGCCAAAAGTATAAATGATCACATTATGCTGAACTTGGTTCAGTCAGTTATTGGCTTTCTCAAATCATATGCTAACATTCTTCTTTCGGAGAGCGAGATTTTTATGTGGAGGGTGGGAGAGGCGAGGGAAGAAGCGGCTTTGTGATGCTTCTCTAAACTCAGGAGTTACATGGGTCCCTGCCCCATTCTATTAAAGTAAAGTAAAGGGAGAAGCTTAGTTAATTATATATATATAGGAGCTAATAATAATAATAATAATAATAATAATAATAATAATAATAATTTATTATTTATACCCCGCCCATCTGGCTAAGTTTCCCCAGCCACTCTGGGCGGCTCCCAATCAAGTATTAAAAACAGTACAGCGTTAAATATTAAAAACTTCCCTGAACAGGGCTGCCTTAGGATGTCTTCTGAATGTCAGGTAGTTGTTTATCTCTTTGACATCTGATGGGAGGGCGTTCCGCAGGGCGAGTGCCACTACCGAGAAGGCCCTCTGTCTGGTTCCCTGTAGCCTCACTTCTCACAATGAGGGAACCGCCAGAAGGCCCTCGGCGCTGGATCTCAGTGTCTGGGCTGAACGATGGGGGTGGAGACGCTCCTTCAGGTATACAGGACCGAGGAGAAGAAGAAGAAGAAGAGTTTGGATTTGATATCCCGCCTTTCAGTCCCCTTCAGGAGTCTCAAAGCGGCTAACGTTCTCCTTTCCCTTCCTCCCCCACAACAAACACTCTGTGAGGTGAGTGGGGCTGAGAGACTTCAGAGAAGTGTGACTGGCCCAAGGTCACCCAGCAGCTGCATGTGGAGGAGCGGAGACGCGAACCCGGTTCCCCAGATTACGAGACTACCGCTCTTAACCACTACACCACACTGGCTCTCTTTTTGTGGAGGGTGGGAATGGAATTCTTCAATCAGGATCCTGCTACTGCATACTGCATATTATTATCACCACCCTACCCATTTGACTGGGTTGCCCCGGCCACTCTGGGCAGCTTCCAAAGAAGGGCATCAGTCATACATACGATTTGAGCTTCTTAGGTGCGATTTTGCTACCCTTACTTCAACGCCATATAATCCAGCACCCTGTTCCCACAAGCAAAGCTTGAGCACAAGACCCCTCTCTCCTCCTGTGGTTTCTAGCAACTGGTTTCCAGAAACTAACTGTCTCTGACTGTGGAAGCAGAGAATAGCCATCATGGCTAGAAGCCACTGAGCTGGGAAGGAGGCAGAAAGGGGGATAAGTTCTGGGAGTCTACATGAGTCCAAAGCTCCTCCGTGCAGATCTTTGACTTCCAATGCAAACAGGACCGCTGGGTTGGGCCTAAGGATATAGTGGAGCCAGTAGGAGCAGCCAGAATGTTCCTGCATTTATAGAATTATAGAATCTGAGAGTTGGAAGGGACCCCGGGTCATCAAGTCCAACACCCTGTAATGCAGGAATCTCAACTAAAGCATCCATGACAACCTCTGCTGAAAAACCTCCAAGGAAGGAGGTTCTCTCACACAATTCCTTAACATTCCCTCACACAATTATAATTAGATGGAAGAACTGAACACCTGAATAGGGTCATTGTCTCTTCACCATTCAGTCTAATCTTCATGCAGTTATTTTAAATTTTATTTTAAATAACACTTGACACTGCCTCTTTAATGCCTCTGGAGCACAATTACTGCCTGATGCCTTTTCAGGTCTGGTAGTTAATGCTAAGGATGAATTAAGGCCCCAGGCAGCTGACACCCACCAGAAAGAGAAAATTGGTAAGGACTCAGGGAAAAAAGTACTTTTCATTCTCACGCCATTTAAATTAGGCGTTCAAGATAATAAACATCTTTGTGTGCATGTCCGTTCTCAATGTTCCACCATCTCGTTCTCTTAGCATTTTGTCAAACGAGCAGAACCCAGCCTCAGTCCATAATACAGATAGGAGGTAACTTGACAGTCACCCCATAAACTTCAAGACTCAATAGATATTTGAGCCCAGTTCTTCCCACAGAAAGTCTGACACTATAATGTTCTGAAGAGTTTGATGAGCCACTCATCTCTTTCTTTCTTTCTTTTCTTTTTTGATTTACTGTTGCATTCACCTTTTTTTAAAAAATTATTTTTATCAAGTTTCACAATTTTATATTCCATACAATAACATTATCTTCAATGAAAAAGAAAAAATACAATTCCCCTATTCTCCCCCCCCCCCATGACTTCCCTCAACTTCCTCTTCTGGTTCTTTACATATTAACTTCTCCTGACTGTTTTATTATATCTTAATATTGCATTCTTTAGTTTAAACATTATTGCATTCTTATCCTTTTTATACCATAATTATTTTTCAAATTGCCCGTTACACTTTATTATTTTCCAAATTTTACATCTTAATCTCTATGTTTGTTTTGTTAGTTGTAAGTGTTTACTCAAACCCTGCTAGTGAGTTCACTTCTTTACAATGTTTCTGTAAATAAACATGAATGGTTCCCAATCTTTTTTGAAGTCTCTGTTGTCTTTATCTCCAAGTTCCCCCGTTAACTTCACCATTTCCGCATAGTCCATCAGTTTTTCTTGCCATCCTTCTTTAGTTGGTATCTTGCTGTCTTTCCATTTTTGGGCTAGTAGTTTCCTAGCCGCTGTTGTAGCATACATAAATAGTTTCTTCTGATCTTTTGGCAAGTCTTGTTCTATTATGCCTAGCAGAAAGGATTCTGGTCTTTTAACGAACGTTATCTTAAACATTCTTTTCATTTCATTATAAATCATTTCCCTGGAATTTTTAATTATGTTACAATTCCACCACATGTGATAAAATGTGCCTTCCTTCTCTTTACACTTCCAACATTTGTTAGCGCCTGTTCTATACATTTTTTGCCATTTTTACAGGTGAATGTATCGTCGATACATCATTTTCATATAATTCTCTTTTAACAATATGCAGCCACTCATCTCTTTCCATCCAACCAGTTCTGACATACGGCTTTAACACACCAAATTGTACTGGAATGAGGTAACTGTCTATGACAATCCCTTATGGGCTGCTACAAAGTGATCGTATAATCTTACAGCAACCCTGACGGTAATCCTTGCTGCTCCTGGGGCATAGCTATCTCCTCTCTTACCTATGATAATATGATTAACCTTATTATTTCTCAATCAGTCCGCTGTGGCCAATGATTAGTCCACCATATGGCCAGACTAATGTAAACAAGATGCAATGAGTGATGTGGGAGCTTTCTAGATGGATGGGCAATTTATGTATTATGACTCATAGTTAAACACCATACCCTGCTCTCCCCTCACCAATGAAATTTCAGCCCTTGGGGACTATTTAGAATGTTTCTGTATTTTATAAAAGGCAATGGATCAAAGAGGAAATGTGAAACCACTCTGCACACTTAATGACCTGTTCCAAGGAGTAAATTACAGCTTGAATTGTCATGGTATTAAACGTAGCAGAGCACAGCTTAAGTGTGAATGTTCCCCCCTCTCTCTCCAAAATACAGTTCATTCCTTTTACAGTGACACAATAGTAAAATAAAGTAACCCCTGACAATATGATTTATTGAAGAATCTAAACAAAAGATGTTGGAGCGGGTGTGTAGCAAAGTTATTTCTCTGTTCTATTACTTTTAATGAATAGCTGAGATCACGGAATATATTCGGCGAGATAAGCCTCAGTGGATTTCTGATAAGGGGGAAACGGTGAAAAAGAAAAGTTGCTTCCATTTTTCATTTGGATATATGTATACATGCGCATACACACACCACTTTGGACTTCACTGTGATGGCATCATTCAAGAGCGTATTTTCATGATGACGAGTGAAGGTTTGGAAGGTTTGGAGTGAAGGTTTGGAACGTACACAAATTGGAAATGTGGGTGGGATGGAATTGGATCTTATTTTCAGATACTGAAGTTTCTGGAATCTTCTCCTCCCAGAACCATTCTGCATAAGAAGTGGACCCCTCTGGAATCTGAAACAATTCCAAATGGATCTGTTTTGGCCCACACAGGTTTCTCAATGGAGTGGACAGGGTGCTCTTTGGATGCACAAAAATGGAGCCTGGGTGGTATTCAATGAGGTTTTACTCAGAGTAGAGCCACTGAATGGAATAAACATGAATAAGTTGGGTCCATTAATTTCATTGGGTCTGAACTTGAGTACAACTTACAGTCGTGCCTTGGTTCTCAAACGCCTTGTGACTCAAACGTTTTGGCTCCTGAATACCGCAAACCCAGAAGTGAATGTTCTGGTTTGTGAACGTTTTTCGGAAGCCGAACATCCAGTGCAGCTTCTGCGGCTTCCGATTGAGTGCAGGAAGCTCCTGGAGCCAATCGGAAGCTGTGCCTTGGTTTTGAACATTTTTTGAAGTTGAGCGGACTTCCGGAACAGATTCTGTTCAAGAACCAAGGTACGACTTTACTTGAATATCACCCTCCGCGGTTAACCTAGTCTGAACTGACCTATTTCAAAACAAATGCAGGAAGGTTGTTCTGACATTTCCCTTTCGTCCTTCTTAAAATGTTAATAATGTAGAGTAGATGTCAATGTGCTCTTACTGATGTTCGAAGCCCTCACAAGTTCTTCCCTGAAGACACTTGCATGTATTAAGATCAACAGCCCCCCCTATATATAATTAGTTTTTTAACATATCATATTCAACAATTATTCAACATACTTTTATATCTTACACAATTTTTTTGGCTTCCGTCAATCACATCTGAAAATTTTCCAATCTTTTCACTTAATTTACATTTCTTACTTTCACTGTTACATTTAAATATCATAACTAATAACTCTCTTCTTTCTCTTCTTTGCAATATTTCATATATTTCTCCTTACAGAACTTCTTGTAGTCCTACTAGCATAATTTGTTGATTACAGTTGCTCTTCAAATAATTCGTATATTTCTTCCAATCTTCTGTAAATCTCTGGTCCCTCAGGTTTTGAATCCTTCCTGTCATTTTATCCAATTTTGAATAATCCGTTAATTTTGTCTGCCATTCTTCTTTCGTCGGTACAACAGGGGCTCCTCTTGGTACTTCCTTCACCCTCAGAAGTTTGGGGGTGGCAGCCAGAGTGAGGGTCTTCTCTGTAGCAGCCCCTAAATTATGGAATTCCTTCCCCACTGAGATACATCTGGCAAATTCACTATACAGCTTTAGGCAAATAATGAAGATTCACCTCTTTATCCTGGCCTTTGATACCTGAGATGTGTGTGATATGGCAAATTATATCCATGTAGCTTTGACCACAGTTCATAGGTGTGGCATTTACTGAAAACCTCAGTATTTAATTCCCTTCTCACTCTTCAATCTTGCGGAGAAGCGAGCCATTTTTAAAAATGGTTCTGCTAAGACATATAAGTGATTCTCTCATATTAAGTGCATTATTATAAGCACTGCAGTACAGTAACCAGCAATAATAATATGATATGATATATGATAATTTTACTTTATTAAATTTGTTCATCGCTTTCCATAACTAATGGAAATCCTGAAGTGATTTACAAAAAAAGTAGTAAAACACAAAAAGGCAAACAATTATGATTATGAAATAATCAGCACATAAACAGTTCACATAATAGCACATATAGCTGTGTAAAATGCATATATGTTATACTGTAATATAGTACTGCATAGAATTTGGCTCTTTTATACGTTTTATGATCACTGCAGATGGTGACAGCAGTCATGAAATTAAAAGACGACTGCTTCTTGGGAGAAAAGCGATGACAAACCTAGACAGCATCATAAAAAGCAGAGACATCACTTTGCCGACGAAGGTCCGTATAGTTAAAGCTATGGTTTCCCCAGTAGTGATGTATGGAAGTGAGAGCTGGACCATAAAGAAGGCTGATCGCTGAAGAATTGTTTTGAATTATGGTGCTGGAGGAGACTCTTGAGAGTCCCATGGACTGCAAGAACCTATCAAACCTATCCATTCTGAAGGAAATCAGCTCTGAGGGCTCACTGGAAGGACAGATCCTGAAGCTGAGGCTCCAATACTTTGGCCACCTCATGAGAAGAGAAGACTCCCTGAAAAAGACCCTGATGCTGGGAAAGATGGAGGGCACAAGGACAAGGGGACGACAGAGGATGAGATGGTTGGACAGTGTTCTCGAAGCTACTAACATGAGTTTGACCAAACTGCGGGAGGCAGTGGAAGACAGGAGTGCCTGGCGTGCTCTGGTCCATGGGGTCACAAAGAGTCGGAGAAGACTAAATGACTAAAAGACATAAAACATACGTTTTATGTGTATAGTATGTGTATTTTGTGTATAATTTTGCATAGAAATTGTCATTATTATTTTTTGCTTTTGCTTTTTTAAAAAACATAAAATGCATGAGATACAAGCAGGTGCTCCATGCTCAGGTAAGTGATGCTCAGCTGAGTTGGAACCACCAGATTCCATGTATAAATTCATTTAAAATGGATTCTTCCTCAGTCCCTAGTTGTGCATGCACATTGTTCGACTGGGCCCTTGATCCTGCATAGAAATGCAAATTGATTTGCTTGTTTTGTATGGCTAGGCTGGGCACTTCAATGGCCAACTCTTCCTCCTGCTATCTTTGGGAATAGAAGTAAACCATGATATGCAGCAGAAGCATTTAAGTGTGAAAGAAGTTGCTCAGCAGCTAAGTTGGAAGAGCTGATGCACACCCACAGAGCATCTGCTGCAAACCTTACCTCTGAATACCTCAAGAGTAAAGGTAAAGGTAAAGGACCCCTGACAGTTAAGTCCTGTTGCAAACGACTCTGGGGTTGTTGCGCTCATCTCACTTTACTGGCCGAGGGAGCCGACGTTTGTCTGCAGACAATTTTCCCGGGTCATGTGAACAGCATGATTAACCCGCTTCTGGCAAAACCAGAGCAGAGCACGGAAACGCCGTTTACCTTCCTGCCAGAGCGGTACCTATTTATCTACTTGCACTGTGATGTGCTTTCAAACTGCTAGGTTGGCAGGAGCAGGGACCAATCAATGGGAGATCACCCTGTCACAGGGATTTGAACCGCCAACCTTCTGATCAGCAAGTCCTAGGCTCAGTGGTTTAGACCACAGCACCACCCCCGTCATCTCAAGAGTATCCACACTCAAATTATAGGTTTCGTAAAGGGGAAATATGTCCCCTAATTGAAGACTGGTCAGATCCATATTGATGAAAGAGATATGCAAAAATATGGGTAAGGGCCATAGAGTGGCACAACATCTTGTGATGCCTATAGATGATCATAGTTTCAACCCTTGCAATCTCCAGGCAGGGATGAAATCTGAAATGGTTCCAATCTGAAATGTGGTTTTCAGCTCTCTGCTCTTTGTGAAACACATTTCCTTTCTGTTAGGGTAGAAGAAAAGTAGTGAGGGACCATTTCTGAGCTTGGCACCACTGAAATTAGGATTCAGGAAAACAGCTCAAACATCTCACACATCACTGTATCATAAAATTTGCCACAGAGCGATATTTGCCCTCCAATTAATTTGCAGGAGCGGAGATCTGACAGATGGTAATTTCTGACTGTTGTAGCATTGCCATAACTTTTGCAGGGCTGCATTTGTTCTGGTGTTGAATGCATCCACAATCTGTTACCAATTCAAAGGGGAATATTAGGCCCCTCCCCTGACTTTGAAGCTTCCACCTCCTGTCCTTGAACCACGATGCAGGGAAAGCCAGCATCCATGTTTTTCATGTTTTGAGTGCATGTATATTGCTCTACATAGTTTCAAGGCAGCCAGTTTTTGGCCATATTAATACAAACAGCAGCTGAGTTGGTAGAATCATAGAATTGTAGAGCTGAAAGGGACCACGAGGGGCATCTAGTCCAGCCCCCTGATATGCAGGAATCTTTTACCCAATATGGGACTCAAACCCATACTCTGAGATTAAGAGTCTCATGCTCTACTGACTGGGCTATCTCTTCGCTGTAAAACTGTTGTTGGCCAGAATCACTTCAGAGTGCAGTAATTGTACTGTTACTGATCTCCTGTCTCCAACATTTCTTCGATGAAAATAGGGATGTCCTAAGGGAAAGCGGGGCATTCCAGGATCAAATCAGAAACCAGGACGGCTTCTGTAAATCTGGGACTGTTCCTGGAAAATAGGGACACTTGGAGGGGGTGCATGATCCCCACCTGCCATTCCCAGTAATTGGCATCCAAAGGCATACAGTTTGCAACACTGGTCCTGCCTGGAAGCCAATGTCCTCACTGTGGAAGGACGTGTGAATCCAGAATTAGTCTCCACGGTCACTTACGAACTCATAGTTAAAACTGTGTTTGTGGAAGACAATCTTACTCGGCTACAAGTGATCGACAAAGGAGGAGGAGGAGGAGGGGGAGGAGGAGGAGGAGGAGGAGGAGGAGGAGGAGGAGGAGGAGGAGAAGAAGAAAATTTATTTATACCCCGCCCTCCCCAGCCAAGACTGGGCTCAGGGTGGCTAACAACCAATAATAAAAACAAGTTGATTAAAATACAATTTAAAAAACAAGATTAAAATACAACATTAAAACATTAAGATCCAGCCTCTTCACAGGAGGAGAAAGGAAAAAAGAAAGGGGGAGGGAATCAAACTGATACTAAGCCAAAGGCCAGGCGGAACAACTCTGTCTTACAGGCCCTGCGGAAAGAAATCAGATCCTGCAGGGCCCTGGTCTCATGAGACAGAGCATTCCACCAGGCTGGAGCCAGTGTTGAAAAGGCCCTGGCTCTGGTTGAGGCTAATCTAGCTTCCTTAGGGCCCAAGACCTCTAGGGTGTTGCTATTTATGGACATTAAGGTCCTCCGTGGGGCATACTAGGAGAGGCGGTCCCGTAGGTACAAGGGTCCTAGATGAAGAAGAAGAAGAAGAAGAAGGTCATTCCATGAACAGCTGGCAACATCTGCCATATTCATTACTGAAGGGCCTGAGTGAACAAGCCAGCCCAAACAGATCCATCCATTATCTTTGCTGCCTGGGTTGTTTGCAGTAGGTGAATCCCCATTTTGTTTACAATGGAAAATAACACATATATCATGGAAGGAATAGCAGTTAATTTGGAACCATTTCATGCTAAGGTATACTGGTGCAATTTATGGGGTAGGTCTCTTTTTGTCAGATGGCCCTGTTGAAAACTAAATCTTGGCTAACTGACTCTTGTGACAGAGCCTGCTCTTGTAGAATGAAGTTGGAGTACCGTAATGTTAACCAGGGCTTGATTATCTTAACTCTGGGCTGCTCCTAACAGGCCTGTTGTGAAAGAGATGTAATGATTTCTCACAGCAGCATCCTTTTATCCCTTTTGGCCAAAGATGATGATCTATTGATACAGAACCCTTGCTGGCATCAATGGGAATCTCTTTACTCCCTGATCTCTGAGCAATTTATGTCCCCAAAGAGCTCTGCCAGGGATAATGTTTTTTAAAAGTATTAAAGCAATGTTATTTTAAATGCCTTCAAGCATGAGCCAAAGAAGAGATCCCAAGTTTCATGTAGATCAACAACAAGGAAGCCCTGGGCCTAATCTGGGTCAATCACTCCCCCCATGAGCCCGGGGAGTCTACTTCAGTCTAGTCAAGCACCTGTGCCTTACTTCTGACATCTTGGAGTGGGGCACATAAAGACACGGCTCATCTAAAAGGGGGTTTTGCAGGCCCCGCCAGCCAGCTGATTGGCAACATCTGCAAATAACTGGGCAAAGCTCTGTGCGGGTGACTTCTTGAGCTCCAACAATCAGCTGATCACTGGCATTTGGCAGGTTGTGCCTTTGTCCACGTGGTTTAATTTCAAACCATGCAGGCCAAAATGGGTCATCCAATGTTATTGTGAGTCAGTTAACTTGCAGGTGAGCAACCCTGCCCACCTGGCAAACTTGGCCTATGAGCCTGTGGGAGATCATGATCTGGCCTCCTAGCCAGATCCAGTCCACCAACACTGGTGTGAACCAGGGGTGTGGAACCTGTGGCCCTTCAAATGGTGTTGGACTCCAACTCCCATCATCCTTGACCAAGTGTCTGGGGTTGATGGGAATTAGAGCTGAACAACACCTGGAGGGCCACAGGTGATGGAGAATCACTGATACAGGCTAATCTGTGGCTAGTGTTGTGTTTCATGTCTACAGGGCTGCAGGGACAGGTGAGATGTGGTGTCTACTGTCCATGAGTACATTTGTTAACTGCCATTCAGTGGCTGGAAATGATCAGAAAGTCATAAAACCGGAAGGATATCTGAGTCAGCCCCTTGTTTCTCACAGCCTCTTCTTAAATAGCCCTAGCAAAATAGATCATTCCTGTCAGGGACCATGGGATTTGTAATCCAAGGACTCAGCTATACAGCTGCAAATAAAACATTTTAAGGGACGTGGGTGGTACTGTGGGTTAAACTACTGTGCCGCTTGGGCTTGCTGACCAAAAGTTTGGTGGTTCAAATCCCGACGGGATGAGCTCCCGTTGCTCGGTCCCAGTTCCTGCCAACCTAGCAGTTTGAAAGCACACAGTGCAAGTAGATAAATAGGTACCACTGCAGCGGGAAGGTAAATGGCGTTTATGTGCACTGCTCTGGTTTTGCCAGAAGTGGCTTAATCATGCTGGCCACATGACTCAGAAAAACTGTTTGCAGAAGCGGACAAATGCCGGCTCTCTTGGGCTGTAAAGCGAGATGAGCAAGTAAGAGCTGTTCGACAGTGGAATTTGCTGCCAAGGAGTGTGGTGGAGTCTCCTTCTTTGGAGGTCTTTAAGCAGAGGCTTGACAACCATATATCAGGAGTGCTCTGATGGTGTTTCCTGCTTGGCAGGAGGTTGGACTCGATGGCCCTTGTGGTCTCTTCCAACTCTATGATTCTATGATTCTATGATGCTATGAGCACCGCAACCCCAGAGTCATTTGTGACTGGATTTAATTGTCAGGGGTCCCTTTACCTTTAGCTTTAAAACATTTTAAGTGTGTTGTAAAATGCATTATACAAATGTGACACTAGATGGCGATGGTGAGCTTATGGCAAATTCAATATATTTTTCAAAACGTTTTTTAAAAAAGCATTTTCACAATGTTTTATTAACATGTGTCTAGATTCCACCCAAGGAAAAGATGCTCAGAGAATAGGCCTCTTCTGTTTTCCTTCTCCTCATCAGAGCTCTTCAACACTTCCTCCCTTTTCCTTACCCCTTTCTGGCGAGGGAAAGGATAGCAGATGATGAATGACACAGTGGAGCGTGAGTGGGTTTGATGTGGGAGGCCGCCTCTATGCTCATTTGAACAGTTGAACATCACTGCAAAGAATGTTCATTCCCATCCCTAATTTCAAGTCATTAGCATACATTATCTCATTACTCCTTAGAACAATCATTTAAGGTGGGAAGCGTCAGTAACCTCATACTTTAAATTCACGTGGGCTGTGGTTGAAATAACAGTAGCTTGCCTGAGGCCCCCATCTGCACTATATTTTTAAAGCAGTATCATACCACTTTCAACTATCATGGCTTCCAGTCACAAGAACTATAGTTTGTTAAGGGAGCTGAGAATTGTTAGGATCCCATTTCCCTCATGGAGCTACAATTTCCAGAGTGACTTAAAAATCCATCCCTCTTTCTAAGGAACTCTGGGAATTGTAGCTCTGTGAGGGGACATGTATAATATTGCACTGTTAGTGTGTATAAGTGCACACTCTCCCCAGACATAACCATGGGTTATGTGGGATCAGGGATTTATTTAAGCTTTTACGGTCTGACACTGCAGAACAGCTAGACCAACTATGACGACAGGCCGGATCTGTCTCTCACACAAACACATACTCATGGAATCTCAGTTTTGGTCCAGTGTGACTGACAATAGCTGGAAAGTAGGAATGGAGGAAAGAACTGTTTGGACCACATTTTAAAGTGAGCAGACTTAAATCAGGTATCCTAGCTTTCTATACAGATCAGAATGTAACAACATGATTAGGCATTTCTTTGAATTTTGTGATTCAGATTCAGTTCAGAAATAATATGCACCAAAGTGTTAAATTTTATGGGGGGGGTGCATATAAAATGTGCATTTTATGGAAAATGCATTGAAAATAATACAAAAATGCATATTTTAAGGGAAGAATGCACAAAAAGTGTAGCATTTATATCAGAGGTCGGCAAACTTTTTCAGCAGGGGGCCAGTCCACTATCCCTCAGACCTTGTGGGGGGCTGGACTGTATTTTTTTTGGGGGAATGAATGAATTCCTATGCCCCACAAATAACCCAAAGATACATTTTAAATAAAAGCACACATTCTACTCATGTAAAAATACCAGACAGGCCCCACAAATAACCCAGAGATGCATTTTAAATAAAAGGACACATTCTACTCATGTAAAAACATGCTGATTCCGGGACTGTCTGCGGGCCAGATTTAGAAGGCAATTGGGACAGATCTAGCCCCTGGGCCTTAGTTTGCCTACCCATGGTTTATATGCCAATTCTTTCTTATATTTTAAAAAATCCATAAAAAGAGGATAGAACAGGCCTATCACTAACAGAATGCAGAACTGATGTGGAACTGGGCATTGACTGATCCATCTATCTCCACAATTCAAAGTGTTGGTGCTGACCTTTAAAGCCCTAAATGGCCTCGGTCCAGTATACCTGAAGGAGCGTCTCCACCCCCATTGTTCTGCCCGGACACTGAGGTCCAGCTCCAAGGGCCTTCTGACAGTTTCCTCACTGCAAGAAATGAGGTTACAGGGAACCAGGAAAAGGGCCTTTTTGGTAGTGG
Organism: Podarcis filfolensis; assembly: GCF_964270895.1. Lineage (NCBI taxonomy): Eukaryota > Metazoa > Chordata > Lepidosauria > Squamata > Lacertidae > Podarcis > Podarcis filfolensis. The sequence continues at coordinate 87,327,180 of NC_139609.1, forward strand.
CGCCTGCTCTGTGGAACACCCTCCCATCAGATGTCAAATAAATAAACAGCTATCGGACTTTTAGAAGACATCTGAAGGCAGCCCTGTTTAGGGAATTTTTTAATGTTTGATGTTTTATCATGTTTTTAATATTCTGTTGGGAGCCACCCAGAGTGGCGGGGGAAACCCAGCCAGATGGGCATTGTGTAAATAATAATAATAATAATAATAATAATAATAATAATAATAATAATAATACCTTGCGTGGGACAAGAGCAAAATAGTCCCACTGTCTAAACTGGAAATCAGACATTCCCCAATAATAAGCAGTCTGGTTTAATATTGTGGCATCTAGCTTGTTTTAATCACTGGCAAGAATTATTCTGGAAATGGGAAATAACCTTACACATTATATTTTTCTTATTTCTTTTCCTTTTTTTGGCATTTCAGTAATGAACAACAACAACAATAAACTATGAGTGAGTAATGGATCCCCTAAAGTCCCTATCAGTGTAGGATAATGAAGCATGAAATGGTGTTCTGAGATGAAATCCATCTCAGGAGAAGCTCTGGGTAGTTGTGAATTAACAAGTTAAGTTTGAAATGGATTTAAAAGCAAAAAACAAAACCCCAGAAGGAGTTTTCATAATTAGACAGAGACTGTAGTTTTGTATTTTATTTTTTTAAAAAAATACCTTGTGAGGAATTCATGTTACCATTAAGGGGGCATTCTGATGGCATGCAATAGTTTTGACGCTTTATCCTGTAGGAGCCAATATAAATACAGGTAAGGGAATCATGTGCTTTTCAACCTTGAAAACTCCCTGTACATACATGGATACCAGGTTTCCAGGGAGAAGAGTTGCAGGTTAGTGCAGTTGTACCTTGGAATTTGAATGGAATCTGTTCCGGAAGTCCATTCGACTTCCAAAACATTCAGAGCGGCTTCCAATTGGCTGCAGGAAGTTCCTTGCAGCCAATCGGAAGCCGCGGAAGCCCCGTAGGATGTCCAGCTTCCAAAAGAACGTTCAAAAACCGGAATAGTCACTTCTGGGTTTGCGGCGTTCGGGAGCCAAAACGTTTGGGAACTAATCTTTTCCAAAACCAAGGTATGACTGTATTCTCCCTGAAGAATTAGCTTTCCACACTGCAAGGAAACTTTTTATTTTTAATGTCTGGAAAGCAATCAGATAAGCAAGTCTACCTTGCTTCTTGGGAGAAAAGCAATGACAAACCTAGACAGCATCTTAAAAAGCAGAGACACCACCTTGCCAACAAAGGTCCATATAGTTAAAGCTATGGTTTTCCCAGTAGTGATGTATGGAAGTGAGAGCTGGACCATAAAGAAGGCTGACTGCCGAAGAATCGATGCTTTTGAATTATGGTGCTGGAGGAGACTCTTGAGAGTCCCGTGGACTGCAAGAAGATCAAACGTATCCATTCTGAAGGAAGTCAGCCCTGAGTGCTCACTGGAAGGACAGATCCTGAAGCTGAGGCTCCAACACTTTGGCCACCTCATGAGAAGAGAAGACTCCCTGGAAAAGACTCTGATGTTGGGAAAGATGGAGGGCACAAGGAGAAGGAGACGACAGAGGACGAGATGGTTGGACAGTGTTCTCAAAGCTACCAGCATGAGTCTGACCAAACTGCGGGAGGCGGCGGAAAGCAGGAGTGCCTGGCGTGCTCTGGTCCATGGGGTCACGAAGAGTCGGACACAACTAAACGACTAAACAACAACCTTGCTTACCTGTACCCGAAGTGGTATAGAGCCTGGAGGGCTGTGGCATGCATATTTTGAATGCATGAATTTCGAGGGCCCGTTAGTGCTACGCATTTAAAGCAGTATCGTATCACTTTGAACAGTCATGGCTTCCCCCGCAGAATCCAGGGACATGTAGTTTGTAAAGGGTGCTGAGAGTCCTTAGGAGACCCCTATTCCCTTCAGAGAACTACAATTCCCAGAGTTCCCTGGGAAGAGGGATTGATAGTTAAACCACTCTGGGAATTGTTGTTCAGGGAGGGGAATAGGGTCTCCTAGCAACTCTCAGAACTCTTAACGAACAACAGTTCCCAAGAGTCTTTGGGGGAAGCCATGTCTGTTTAAGGTAGTACGATACTGCCTGAAATGTATAGCACAGTTGTGGCCTGCTTTTAAAAAAGTACATGAGAGGTATATCTTGGAGAGTGATTTGCGTGTTCAGACCCAGAGACCTCCCCCTAAATAAATTCACACTTGACTCAAATTTTAGTTTGGGTTTTTGGCAGAATTTAGGCCACAACTTTATTGATTACAGAATGTGAGTGGTTGCATAGGCTCTGGTTCGACTAGCTCCCTGCAGCCTTGCAGGTAGCGCTGACCCAGAGCCCTATCATAGGTCAGCCAAGGGTGAACACCTGGGTAGGCGAAAAGCCGGGAACAGAGTATGTTCACCACCAAGATGCCCCCCTGGACTCAGGCATGGACACAACCTCCTCTTGGGGGTTGACCAAACCAGTTGAGTCCCTGGATTCCTGCAACGGAATACCCTTCACAAAGGGATAGTGAGACCGCTCTCCCATCCCTATCACCTGAACCAGAGCCTATCTGCAACCTTACAAGTTGTAATGATTTGCTACGCAGCAGGCAAAACCCAAATGGCAACAGCCAATCAGCCAAGTGGGGAAATTCCTGCCGTGCCCCTGTCCCAACGACAGACGACACACGACGGCATAGCAAGGTCATTCCTTGGCTAGTTGAAAGTGTTGACAGTCCTGTTCATTAATGACAGTCAGTCAGTTCATTAATGCTTGGGCCGTAGGTCATTTGCATATAAGATAAGTAAATGCAATGCAAAACCCAACAGTTCTGTATCGCTGCTTCCTAGAATCATACAAAAAACCTACGTCTTTGAAATACTACACGTCACATGTAACTTACAGTATACAGAACTTACATATTGGGAGGGTAGAATTTTAATATAGATAAAAACATTAATTATTGAGGGATATTATGGTTAAACAAGAGCATCTCCAAAGCAATTGACTGCAATCTCCTTAAAAACTGTTGCCCAGATATTTGTTGCTTCTAGGGTAAAAAGAGAGACCTACAATTAGTGTCCGACTGGAGCTAGAAATTTTTTTCTGGAGTTGTATTGGCAGTGTTTTTCCCCCTAAAAAATATTTAGGGGTATTCTCATTTTCCTATTCATATTGAAATACTGCCCCTCAGTGAGGCCAAACTAAGATTCACAAAATGTTTAGGGATATGCGTCACCCTGCATCCCCAAAGGGAAAAAAAGCACTGGATATTGGACTATAGATGAGGCAGGGTAGATTGTGAAAGTTGCAGTGCTTAATTCTTGTTCATTCATTTGTACAAAATTATTCTAAAATCATTTGTATGACATTATTGAGTTTGCAATGCATTCTTAGTAATTCGGTAAAGCAAATTACTGCCTGTGTTTCTAAAAAAGGGGGGGGATAATGAATACAAAACTTAAATCTTGAATCCTCCAGATGTTACTGAACTGCAACTTCCATCTTCCCTGGCCATTGGCTGCGCTTGCTAGGGTTGATGGGAATTGTAGTCCAGCAACATCTGAAGGGGCAAAGGTTCCCCACTCCCACCTTAAAGGTACTGAGGGGAAATAAAACAGGATGGGAATCATAGAATTGTAGAATCATAGATTACCCCTAGGGTAATCTATTCTAACATCTTAAAAAGCAGAGACATCACCTTGCCAACAAAGGTCTGTATAGTTAAAGCTATGGTTTTCCCAGTAGTGATGTATGGAAGTGAGAGCTGGACCATAAAGAAGGCTGATCACCAAAGAATTGATGCTTTTGAATTATGGTGCTGGAGGAGACTCTTGAGAGTCCCATGGACTGCAAGAAGGTCAAACCTGTCCATTCTTAAGGAAATCAGCCCTGAGTGCTCACTGGAAGGACAGATCGTGAAGCTGAGGCTCCAATACTTTGGTCACCTCATGAGAAGAGAAGACTCCCTGGAAAAGACCCTGATGTTGGGAAAGATAGAGGGTACAAGGAGAAGGGGACGACAGAGAATGAGATGGCTGGGCAGTGTTCTCGAAGCTACCAGCATGAGTTTGACCAAACTGTGGGCGGCAGAGGAGGACAGGAGTGCCTGGCGTGCTCTGGTCCATGGGGTCACGAAGAGTCGGACACGACTAAAAGACTAAACAACAACAACAACAATCTATTCCAACCACTGCAATGCAGGAATCTTTTGCCCAACATGGGGCTTGAAACCACAACCTTGAGATTAAGAGTCTCATGCTCTACTGAGGGATGTTCCTTCTGTAACAACAGCTTGGCCAGGGATAGTTTGATCCGTAAGCTGCACATTTCTCTGTTACGTTTAGCAAAGCATCTGATGTATCAGGCTCTGCCTGTTCTGCACTTCAGACGGCTGCATAAAAGCAACAGAAATATTTAGCACTTGAACCCTTGGGACCATTCACCACACATCCTACATTTTAATCCAGATCAGCAGTGTTGCCAGTGAACATCCCCCCCCCTTTTGCATGAAATGTGTATTCCCAAATTGCTTTAGTCTCATCTCTGTGAATATAACCCCCCCACCACAATGTAGCTGTCTGCTCCTTCAAAGATGCATAAGAAAATGCCTTCTGCACACATCAGGGTGGCCTGTCTTTGCAGGCACCCCAAGGGGGTAAGGATGATCCTGGAGGTGCTGGGGCCTGAAGCAGCAGCAGAGGGAGCCAAACGACAGCCCAGCTAGGGATGCAATGCACTCTAGCTTCCAAAAGCACAGAACCATATATTCCCAGCTACAGATGAGCAACTCAAGCAGATCAACAGGCTCCTTTAAAGGGAAACTTCCACAAGGCAGTAAAGTCAAAGCATTGTGAGTAAAGGATCAAAGTGTCTTCTATGGGGAGTTTGATTCAGCGTCAAAGTAATCCCATGGTGAGTTTGATGCGTAGTTCAGAAATTAAGATTTCACTTGCTGGAGAAGATCAGGTATGTTTTTATTACTGGATTAAGGCAAAGATAGGCATGTTGCCAGAGGATGCAGTAATACATAGTGCTGCAACAATGCTGAATGGTTAGGCTTACTAACTTAATGTTGTTGTTTAGTCATTTAGTCGTGTCCGACTCTTCGTGACCCCATGGACCAGAGCACGCCAGGCACTCCTGTCTTCCACTGCCTCCCGCAGTTTGGTCAAACTCATGCTGGTAGCTTTGAGAACTGTCCAACCATCTCGTCCTCTGTCATCCCCTTCTCCTTGTGCCCTCCATCTTTCCCAACATCAGGGACTTTTCCAGGGAGTCTTCTCTTCTCATGAGGTGGCCAAAGTATTGGAGCCTCAGCTTCAGGATCTGTCCTTCCAATGAGCACTCAGGGCTGATTTCCTTAAGAATGGATAAGTTTGATCTTCTTGCAGTCCATGGGACTCTCAAGAGTCTCCTCCAGCACCAACTAACTTAGTAGCAATGCTGATTTAGCATCCCTGGCATGTGGTCCTGGGAAAACCGCTCAAAAGAGGATGCCAAAAAAAGTTCTCTGTCCCAGATCTAATGTAAGGGTAATGATTCTTATCTTGATCACATGCAGCTTCTTTTAAATGCAAAGTTGGCAGAAGGGGCGCTAATCATTGGGATCACCAATGGAAGGCAGGGAAGGGCAATTTAACCTGCTATGGGACTAGAGAAAATGCACTTTCTGAACACAATACAGTATTTGCTTTGGAAGGAAATCCCCTATTGGTGTCGATGAGGGATTTTATCCCAATGCAAATCCCAGTGTTGTGCATTGCCTCTGTGTGTGGGCAAAATAATGAGATGAATTGGGAAGTTTATCCATGCTCCTGAGTCAGTTCCCCTCCCTGCTAAGTTGCTTTGTTCCATCTGGCCTTTTTCTATAACTTCCAGCTCTGTGTTTTTCTATGTTTCTCCGTGGTCTTTGCAAGAAGCGAAGCTGTTCAAAATATTGTCTGTGGAGCACTGAATTGCTCAAAGTTTGTTGTTGGTAAAGCGCAACAGTGGTTTTTTTTTTTTTAAAAAAGAAATGTAAAAGCTTCATTTAAGAGCTTTTTTAATAATAAAAAATTCCTAAGTTGTTTGGCTTTAACAAAAAAACTGAGCAAACAGCAGTAAACCTGGAGCACTTCAGAATCCTTATCCAGTGAGAGAGCCTGTAAGGAAAAAGACCAGAGTGAAGCTGCAAATATATATTTTTTTAAAAACAACGCACATGCAGGAGTACATACACTTAGTCACCTCTTTATTATTTCGACGTAAGAAAGAAAAAGAAGAGACAAACCTCGCCCCCACACTCTTGAGAATACAAAACAAATACGAAATATGAAGGAAAGTGCTTCACTCATTCACTTTTGCTTCGCTCACAATAAAAGCCCCTTGATCTATTTGTCTCCAGTTTAGAAGGCTTAATCCTCCCTGGAAGTGCTCCTGCGCCTATAGATTTTATCCACTTTGGCCAAAAGGAGGAGGAAAATGCTATAGCTATCTTTGGATTACCCATTATAGTGAACTAGCAGCCTCTTATCCTGCAGTGTTAAAAAAACCAAACAAAAACCTACCTCACTGAAGTTTTGAAAGAGGTTCCCTGCACCATTTTGATTCAAGGCGGTACTCCAGTTGTATCCAAACTTAGATAAAACACTGATCCTTGATTTCAGGAACCGTTATGCAATGGTTCACTCTCCCAACTCACTAAGCCCTGTTCTCTTCTCAGTTTCTGGCACCTCCTCTCCCCAGGCTTCTCCCTCATCTCCCTCTGACCACTCATCATTGTCCCACCACCCCTCCTCTGGCTCTGAGCCTTCTTCCCTTGACTATTCCCCAGGTAGTTCCTCCCACCGCTCCTCTGCGTCCAACCAGGCCCTGACAAAAGAGACCTGGATCCTTGTCATGCATCATATGTATAGTATAAACATTTTTGCATGCAATTGCTTCTAATACAAAACATTTTGCATTCCATTTTCACTAATATATGCTCCCCCTCCCCACAAACTTTAGTATATGTACTATTGGACAAATCATTTAGCTGGAGAACTTCACTGCAAAATTCATAGCAATGTCAAATGATGACTGTGTTTGGATTCATGTATTGTTTTGGGAATTGTGAATAGGTAAGTGCAAGCTGAATCAAATTTCTCACCCATGCCAAATTGTGTACTACCCCCTGGTTTTTCTTGGCAAATCCCCTCTCCATCCCTTCTAAGGCAAACATAGGATTTAGAACACCGTCTTGGCTTCATAACATTTTGTTCAGTACCCTGGATTCCATTCTGAAGGGTCGCTTGTGTGACTGCTGACTTCAGTTTATGATGTGAAATTTCTCTCCATGGTAGCATCGCTTGCTGCTGTATAGAACACATGCCATCCTGTCAAGGCATTCATCACCATTATTATATCCGAGTAGAAGATTGGTAAATTTGTTCAGCCCCGTAAGATAGATATTATGGCATTTGACAGATGATTTCTGCGTCGAAATGATCTTTTTGGAAGTGCTGAATACACTGGCACTCCATTATGCAGCACGGAGCGAAATTTCCTCACTGTTATCTGGCAAATAAGCTTTGCAAACTGGGAGTCATCAGAGAAGAATTATCCCTAAAGCTTGAAAACGGATTTTCTGAACACACCACGGGTTTTAGTGCTAATTCCCTTATTATAAGGTGGCTTTGGCCACCAATGGTTCATATTTCCAGTTCTAATTGGCTGGTGATGGTCTTAAGATGGTGTCATCTTATTTAAAAGGAGGAGGGAAACCCTCCAGAGAACATACAGTTTGGGAAGGATGTCACCTAGCTCATCACCTCATTTCCATAATGGGGGATTACAATTATCTAATGCAGCTAATGAGAAATAAAGGACAGTGGGAAAACTGCAAAATTATAGGGAGGAGGAGGAGGAATACAAGGGATTACCCACCCACTGCATCCTTTCTAATCTGCTGCCCAGCACTTGAAGCCAACTAACCGATAAACATTAGCAGCAAATGAGCAATCACAATAATCAAGTAATTAAAACACTTTGTACTTATAAAACCACTCAGAGCAGCCAGATCTTCTGGATTGTGAAATGGCCTCCATGGAGCTACGGCAGCCTACCATTACTGAATGCCTGTGATGTATGTTAGCTGGGCTACATAAACCCAAACTAATCAATCTGTATAGCACTTCTGTTAGGTAGGGAGACTCAATTATCACCGTTCTACCTATGGGCAAATTGAATCACAAAGAGGTTAATTTTCTGCATTAAGCTGTTGCAGCTTTCCCACACATTTGCATGCATAATTTGCTCATAAATTCCTTCGGATCCTCTGTTGTTGTTCTTTGCTTCTTTTGTGGCGTCTTAAGGTGGCTATTGTTGGAGCTGGGAAACTGAATGGCACTGATGTGTAGGTGGGACCCAACAAACCATCTAGACCAGCCTTCCCCAATCTGGTGCCCTCCAGATGCTTTAGGCTATACAGGTCCATAACTCCTAACCACTGGTCATGCTGGCTTGAGTCGATGAGAATTGCTGATATAGACCACGCCGCTGCTTTCAACCGGAGTGCAAGACTCTCAACTCATCTGTGGCAAATTGCAGTCATCCAAATGTTCTATTAACTATATGAGGAGGGAGACTTTAAAGCTTTCACAAATAATGTCCACATATCATGTTACATCATTCATGGTGTGGGAGGTGCTGCAGCCTCTATCTTTATCATGCAGCACCACAAAGGCAAATCAGGGGGACTGAGGAAGCAGAAGATGCCACTTCAACACTTTCCCATCCCAAACTGCAGTCATTGGGAGCAGTTACAGCACAGCCTGAGACTTTTGTTGTTAACTTCATGATGTGGCAAGGAGAGCCACACTGCAGCAATACCAACCCTGCAAAGATAGTGCTTGAAGGTCCCTGACTTGTTCCTTTGTTGACACATTCTTACAGGCCTTGCATCAAGTGGTGGAGTTTGTTTCAGCCTCTGTAGCTGCTTCCTTGCTATTTGTGGTAATGCATGCTTGGTTTCTGTGTAAACCCATCTAGATGGGTGAGGTATAAATAAATTTATTATTATTATTATTATTATTATTATTATTATTATTATTATTAGACTACCATGCTCAGGACATGTGCTCAAGACCCTCAAAGTGCCCCTATTTTTCCAGGGACAGTCTGGATTTACAGAAGCCACCCCATTTTCCAATTTGATTCCAGAATGTCCCACTTTTCCTTAGGACGCATGGGCATAGCCAGGATTTCTGTTGTGGGAGGGCAGCCAAAGTTGTTGAGATTTATTTGGGAAATCATGGCAGGCGGCAGAACCTCAGTTAATTGAATACTTACCATTCTTTTCAATAATTTTGTGGCTCTAGCTGCCACCCCCCTGGACTATGCCCATGTTAGGACACCCCTATTTTCACCACAGAAATGTTGGAGGGTATGGTAGAACATCCCTATTTTTATTGGAGAAATGTTGGAGGGTATGGCTGTGTCTCTGCAGGTCATGCCATCCTTAGCTCCTTGGATAAGGAGTAGATTACTAAACATGGCTGGTCAGATAAATAAGGCTTACTGTGATAGACAGCTGTATCATCAGTTTGTGCTTTAGTTGATATTATGCTGCACTTAAAGCAGCATACTGGATTTCAGAGGAGAACTGTGGGTCAGCTTTGGACGCAACCACCTTTCTGCGTACCGTGGTACCTCGGGTTAAGTACTTAGTTCGTTCCGGAGGTCCGCTCTTAACCTGAAACTGTTCTTAACCTGAGGTACCACTTTAGCTAATGGGGCCTCCTGCTGCTGCCGTGCCACCGGAGCACGATTTCTGTTCTTATCCTGAAGCAAAGTTCTTAACCCGAGGGACTATTTCTGGGTTAGCGGAGTCTGTAACCTGAAGTGTATGTAACCTGAAGCGTATGTAAGCTGAGGTACCACTGTACTTTGGAAGAAAGGCAAGTGGTGGTTTGAACCCTCTTGACTTTGATCCTAGCAGCCCAAAGAGCAGATGGCCCAGCCTCCTCCTTACCCCGTTTCTGTCTTCTGCTCTGGATGCAACACTTCCGATTAGTTGGGAAATAGCAGCCATTTATTTTCTTTGCTAACAGTTTGCATTTCCCAACTCATGGGTGCTCTAGCTTAAGTGATTCTTCAATTATTTTTAAAGATGGAGTGTTCCGTTTTGTTTGGTCTTCCCAGAGTCCCGGTAATTAACGAATGTGGCAGAACATTTGTCTTAATTGCACAACGAAAGCCCTTCGCAGCAGTAATTGCTCTATAAAAGACCTATAAAACAGAACTACTTAGCTTGTGAGAAAACACCCTCATGGAAAATATTGATTGGTGGGTGGGGTGGAAGAGAGGGAGCTGGGTCCTTGTTTTCTTATCAGAAATCCTACGCGGGGAAGCAACCAAAGACATCACGCTGGCCATGCCTAACTATGTGTCAGATCCTCATCTCAAGAGGCCAAATGGCCATCATAATCCATTAAGGGGCTAGATTTTGAATTTGCATCTCAGAGTGGGCAACCTTTGACCCACCAGGGTCCTGATTTGGCCTGCAATACTGTTTACGACACACCAACTTGATCATATGTGGCATCAGGTATGTGGCAGGTAAATGTTGTTGTTGTTTAGTCATTTAGTCATGTCCGACTCTTCGTGACCCCATGGACCAGAGCACGCCAGGCACTCCTGTCTTCCACTGCCTCCCACAGTTTGGTCAAACTCATGCTGGTAGCTTCCAGAACACTGTCCAACCATCTTGTCCTCTGTCGTCCCCTTCTCCTTGTGCCCTCCATTTTCCCCTACATCAGGGTCTTTTCCAGGGAGTCTTCTCTTCTCATGAGGTGGCCAAAGTATTGGAGCCTCAGCTTCAGGATCTGTCCTTCCAGTGAGCACTCAGGGCTGATTTCCTTAAGAATGGATAGGTTTGATCTTCTTGCAGTCCATGGGACTCTCAAGAGTCTCCTCCAGCACCATAATTCAAAAGCATTGATTCTTCGGCGATCAGCCTTCTTTATGGTCCAGCTCTCACTTCCATACATCACTACTGGGAAAACCATAGCTTTAACTATACAGACCTTTGTTGGCAAGGTGATGTCTCTGCTTTTTAAGATGTTAGAATAGATTACCCTAGGGGTAATCTATGATTCTACAATTCTATGATTCCCATCCTGTTTTATTTCCCCTCAGTACCTTTAAGGTGGGAGTGGGGAACCTTTGCCCCTTCAGATGTTGCTGGACTACAATTCCCATCAACCCTAGCAAGCGCAGCCAATGGCCAGGGAAGATGGAAGTTGCAGTTCAGTAACATCTGGAGGATTCAAGATTTAAGTTTTGTATTCATTATCCCCCCCCCCTTTTTAGAAACACGGGCAGTAATTTGCTTTACCGAATTACTAAGAATGCATTGCAAACTCAATAATGTTATACAAATGATTTTAGAATAATTTTGTACAAATGAATGAACAAGAATTAAGCACTGCAACTTTCACGATCTACCCTGCCTCATCTATAGTCCAATATTCAGAATGGACACAGCTGCAAAGAACCATTGGGAGCTTCCAGTGTGCTCTCATTGTTCCTCGGCAGACAAATGCTCACTGGCAGCACCCATCAACCAATCAATGCCAATACTGAGCTCCTCTGAAGTAATTCATTTGCAGAGGTGCAATTCTCCTCTGCACGCCAGCTTTGCTGGTCTGTTGAAGAAGAAAAAGGCCTTCCGCAGATACAGTTTGTATCCACACCTTTAAGAAGGTTTGCTAACAACGAGCCCCTTTGAAGTTCTCACCTGATTTCACAATGACGTTAGGCGATTCACAAGTCAGGACTCTCTGGAGCAGGTGTGTGTGCATTCACAGGGGGCTGCAGAAGGAAGGAGAGGAAAGAGAAACCCCTTTACTTCAACATGTAACAGTGAATGTTCTTTTCTAGTAGGCAACTGATAGCACTTGGGGATTTAGTTGCCTCCCCCGGGGGATGTCTCACTGCTGCAAGGATAGCCCTTCCCATTCATGCATGCTGTCATGCAATGTCACAACCATCAAGAGATGAGCATGCATGCATGAAGCCGCCCTAAACATATGCACATCATTGCAGGTAGGTTCAGACTACTATGAATAGAGGATTATGGTCCTGAATATCAGATCCTAAACATTACCCATCCCAGCATTGTATATTAGTCTAATTCTACTCAGGCTTTTTTTTTTGGAGGGGGTAGCACCTCTGTTTACCAGTTTTCTTTCGAAACCATAAAACCATTGGCATGATTCCCAAAACTTGTTTCTGCACACTCCCCAAATGTGCATCAGTGTGCTAATGTGATAACAACAGAATACAAATTAATTTGGCTCAGGAAGAGAACAGCGGATGATTAAGGTTCATCAACCCAATGTCTTGCTTAACACTTCCTGTCTCGATGAATAAATAATATTACTAACGGCTTAATTATCAGCCTCTTGGCTTGACTGTAAAGGTGGGTGGAGTACCAGGGACATCCTTTTTCATACATTTTTCCATTTATTATGCACACTCTTCCCAAACTTTGTATCTTTTCTCTGAAATCTTCTGCAACCAAAAGTACATGTTGTGTCACGATCCAGGGTGTGAGCGGCAAGAGTCTGTGGCTGGCATACTGGGACTGAGGTGGTGGCACTCCTATCAGAGGCAGTCCAAGTGGTGGGTCCATAATCAGGAACAAGTCCAGTGGAGGTCAGGGACAAGAGGAGGTCAGGATGCAGGATAATTGGAATACAAGGAATGGGCTACAGCTTAGCATCGGACCATGTTGCTGTGGCAAAGACCAAGGGTGAAATGCAGGTCTTATATAGTCCTCCAACTTCAGCACACTTCATCTAACCATGGTTGATGGCCTGCACCTGATTCCCCTGCGGCAAACACGGCCAGGGTCTGGTTCCTGCAAACCCTCACAGTGCCCATTACACGCTGTTGAATGAAAGGAACTGAGATCTAAAGACAGGCTGTTAAAGTATTATATTCATCTGTATGGTCCATCCAACTGATGTACAGTGGTACCTTGGGTTAAGAACTTAATTTGTTCTGGAGGTCCGTTCTTAACCTGAAACTGTTCTTAACCTGAGGGAGCACTTTAGCTAATGGGGCCTCCTGCTGCCGCTGTGCCGCCAGAGCATGATTTCTGTTCTCATCCTGAAGCAAAGTTCTTAAACCAAGATACTATTTCTGGGTTAGCGGAGTCTATAACCTGAAGTGTCTGTAATCCGATTTACCACTGTATTACCTGATTATCTTGGTTGCCACTGTGAATCTGAACCCTCCAGTCTACATTTGACCAATGTGGAAGTTCTCATGTTAGGTGTTTTCCAGACCCAAACGTCCCACTGCACCTTTTCTTGGGGACTCCATAAAGCCACCTTTTGTCAGGCTTGAAGTATCTTCTCCTCCCCCGGCAGCCTCAGAGGCAAGAAGAACAAACAATTTTATTACTTTTTATTCCGTCATCTGTTTGCAAGACAAAAGATCCATGTCTCCACACGTAGGAGATGTTGCCTACTCTGAACCCTGCCTCTTCCATCCTCAGCTACATCCTGAGTACCTATGGGAAGTCCCAGGAGCCACACGCCTCTGTATCCTCTGTCCTTGAATGCAGATGGATCAATGTGATTTTGGAGTGGGAGGATCTCCCAGACTCTCCAGGGAGGTCTCTGCTGGCTGCTCTCTCACTCCCCCCTCCTCCTCTTCCCCCATTATCTCATAACTAGGCATTTCATGCAACACAGCACTGTATCCTTCTCCTCTTGAAACTGTTGGAGGTGTGTGTGTGTGTGTGTGTGTGTGTGTGTGTGGAAACGATCCTTCCCACTCCCCCTCCTCATCCAAGAGGGTCTGAGCAGACTGAGGGGATTCATCCTATTCCTCCTGTTCAGTCCAGTCCCTGACATCTTTGGACTTTTGGGAACAGCACACAATTCAGCATGCAGCCTTTAAAGCAGGGGTGCCAACCTGAATAAAATATGGGGGGGGGGTCCTGTGGCGTTTGCCCATTCCTTGTGATTTTGTTTGTACAGGGGGATGGAAATGTTTAATGTAGATTGACCAATGAGAAAGCTCAGAGGCGGAGCCTACCTGGTTTTGAGGCTCAGCCCAGGGGTTTTACCACTGGGAAATAGAGGAGTCAGAATCAGTAAAAGACAAACATAGCGGTTGTGACAGCTAGAGTGAGAGACATGGATAGAACTGAGAAAGAAGAGTGTGACAGTGTGAGATAGTGCCACATCTAGTTAACCGTTCTGAATATATTTAAAACTGGTAAAAAGCCATCTTGAATCTCAAACTGGTATTAAAGTAACAAAAAAAGTAAAATACCTTGGAATCTGGTTAACGATGAAGAATATAAATTTGATGGAAGATAATTACATAACCACATGGAAAGAAATAAGGAAGGACTTGGATACTTGGAATAGAATAAAACTTTCTTGGTCGGGCAGAATGGCGGCGATTAAAATGAGTTTACTACCGAAACTGTTGTTCCTATTCCAAAATATACCGATAATCAGGGGAACCTCAGTATTCAAAGATTGGCAGAAAATACTCTCTAAATTTATCTGGCAAGGGAAAAGGCCCAGAATTAGATTTAAATTACTTACAGATCAAAGAGATAGGGGAGGATGCGCAGTTCCAAATTTAAAGTTGTATTATGAAGCCTTGTGTCTTTGTTGGGTCAAAGATTGGGTTGTTATTAAAAATAAAGACTTGTTAGATCTAGAAGGATTTAATATAAGATTTGGTTGGCACTCTTACCTATGGCGTAACAAGGGAAAGGTTCATAAAGGATTTTCTAACCACATTTTTAGAGGACCACTACTGGAAGTGTGGGAAAGAAACAAAAAAATATTGGAACAGAAGACCCCTTGGTGGCTATCGCCAATTGATATCCTGACAATAAAAAAAAACAAACATCGAAGGAGAAAGATGGACCTGTGAAGACTTGCTAGTAAAAACAGAGACCGGTTGGAGGATTAGGCCCTATGAAGAAATAAAGAACAAATTGACAGGATGGATCCAATTTCACCAAATTAATTCTATATGGACTGAGGATAAAAAGAATGGGATAAGTGAGAAAAAAATCTAGATTCCAGATTGAAATACTAGAAAGTAAAACAAAACTCTTATCGAAAATATATAGCCTGTTACTTGAATGGGACACCAAAGATGAAGAAGTAAAGGAGGTAATGGTGAGATGGGCAATGGACTTCGGACATAACATAGAGTTCGACAAATGGAAGGCATTATGGAATAAAGGTATGAGATTCTCGGCATGTACAACACTCAGGGAAAATATGTATAAAACGATGTACAGGTGGTACGTAACGCCCGTAAAATTGGAAAAAATATATAAAACTGGTGATAAATTATGTTGGAAGTGTAAGATCAAGGAGGGCGATTTTTATCATATGTGGTGGTTGTGTGAGCTTATCAAAAAATTCTGGGAATCTATTTACAATGAACTAAAAAAAATCCTCAAATATACCTTTATAAAAAAACCTGAAGCCTTTTTGCTGGGGATAATTGGAGAGGAAATCAAAAAGGAAGATCAAACACTCTTTCAGTACGCGACAGTGGCTGCCAGAACCCTAATAGCGCAGAATTGGAAGACATCAAAAATCCCAACTATAAACGAGTGGCAAATCAAACTATTTGACTATTTAGAACTGGCAAAAATGACACAGAAAATAAGAAATCAAAAAGACATAAAGTTTAATAATGAATGGAATAAATTTATGACATACATGGAAACAGAGGTAAAAAATCTAAAAATCACAGTAGGTGTGACGTAACACTTGTGATGCAAAGAGTTTTTTGAGGAAAAGAAACTGCAGATAAAAAATCATATAATATATTCTGAAACCGAGATGAAGGGAAGTCAATTAATGTTGTATGTTATTTAGTTAATGTAAGTTAATTTGTTGGTGTCTTATGTTAGGAGATGTTTTTTCTTTGATTTTCTTTAGTATTATTTCTTTTTTTTATGTACTCTTTTTTTGTATGTATGTGTTATGCATGTCTTCTTCGTTTGTTTTAATGTTTGATGTAGTAAAAAGAATTAAAATCAATAAAAAAATAAAATAAAACTTGTTTGTTCTTCAATAAACTTTAATCTTCATTGTTGACTTTACAACCTGACTGAGACTCAGTATTTCACCAGAAGAAACCTGGCTGGTGGCAGCGGAAGAATAAAGTAGTGGTGTACAGGTCAATAGTCCATGAAACGACTGGGGGCTTTGTACAAACTCCACAGGGGCACATAAGCCCAACCTGCATAATTGACCACAAGTCATGGCTCTCACGCACCAATGGCAATGTCCATCGACTTTAGGGGACCCTGGCCCCCTCAAATATTTTATTGGGGGAGCCAAAGAGACCTTGGTCCCTAGGAGTTGGTGTCTATGCATCCTAGCCAGGCAAAAAACACTCAAGGAGGGTACAAGGCAGGGCTGGCAAGGGCCTGGGGAAAGAGAATGCATCTGGGGAGATCCGTGTGGTCTAGGGAGAATGCCGTTGCCCAGTCAGAGAGGCCTGGAGTGCTGCATTTGGACCCCAGGATGGAGGTTCCCCATTCCTGGTTTAGTGACTCATTTGTTGGACTTGGCCCAGGAAGACCTTCGATCAAATCCAGCTTGGCCATACAACTCACTCACTTAGTGGCTCTGCGTAAGTCTCATCTTCCTTAGACTCATTTAACTTGTAGGGGTGTCATGTGGAGAAAATGAGTAACACCATGTATGCTGTCGAAGAAGGGGGGAGGCTCAATTCAGTAAGCCATAGACAGTCAACATGGGACACTCTGGATACTGTTGGACTACAACTCCCATCATCCCTGAACATTGACCATGCTGGTTGGTGCTGATGGGAGCTGTGGTCCAACAACATGTAGTCCAGACTGCTGATCGGGCAACATGGCTAACAGCTTGTGACATCATTGTTAGAACATCAGCACTGGCTGCCCACCTGCTACCAAGCCAGATTCAAGGTCTTTTTATTAGTTTACAAAGCCCTGAACACCTGAGGTCCAGGTACCTTGGATACTGCCTAAATTTATATCCCAGCTTGATCATCTGCAGGAGCACTGTTGGTTGTGCCTTGAGTTGGTGAGGCTCATCTGACAGCAGCAAGAAACTGAGCCTTCAATGTCATCAGCCCAGTGCCGTCGAAAGCTCTGCCAGTAGAGATTCAGCAGGCACCTTCTGTTTCAACCTTTAAATGCTGGCAGAAAATCTTTCTGTGCAGCCAGCTTCATGCAGGCTATTAAGGAAACATCTTTCCATAATAGTTACTTGATGGTCTCTGATTTTGAATTTTAATGTAGAAAGAAAGATAGATGATTGATTGATAGATAGATAGATGATAGATAGATAGATAGATAGATAGATAGATAGAGTCAACAAAAGAGGTTTAAAGACTGTCTCAAGGCAAATCTTAAAAAAGTAGTATAAACACTGACAACTGGGAAACACTGGCCTGCGAGCACTCCAATTGGAGAACAGCCTTTACTGAAGGTGTCATGGGCTCTGAAAACACTCAAACTCAGGACGCAAGGGAGAAATGTGCTAGGAGGAAGGCACGCTTGGCAAATCCACACCGTGATCAACTCCCACTCGGAAACCAATGTCCCCACTGTGGAAGAACGTGTGGATCCAGAATTGGCCTCCACAATCACTTACAGACTCATTGTTAAAACCGTGTTTATGGAACACGGCTCGACTACGAGTGATCGCCAAAGATGAAGAAGAGAAGGAGAGATGGTAGATGATAGATAGATAGATAGATAGATAGATAGATGATAGATAGATAGATATAGATGATAGATAGATAGATAGATAGATAGATAGATGATAGATAGACAGACAGATGATAGATAGACTAGATAGATAGATAGATAGATGATAGATAGATACATGATAGATAGATAGATATAGATAGGTAGATAGAGATAGATAGATGATAGATAGATAGATAGATAGATAGATAGATAGATAGATAGATATAGATATAGATATATATTGTTGTAAACCACTTTGATATTTTCATGACATCATGGTATATAATTTTTTTAAATAAATAAATAAATAAACTTCTGGAGGGCACCATCTTGCCTATCGCTGCAACAAACAAATAGATGTCCTGAAGGGCCCTGCAACTTTCTCACGAGTCTGCCAGTAGACTGAGAAACACTTCCAGCTAGCTCACGTTCCCTTACAAATAAGCCCCAAGAAGCGATGAGATCAGCTCTCCAATATTTTACAAGCAGGGGGAAGAAAAGAGGTTAAATATAGCATATGAATTATTCATTTGACATTATTTGCTCATTTCTCATAGCATGATAGACTTTGATGGCACCTTTTCTTTCATCAGATAGATGCTGCCTCTTGTTGACTTTCTGATATGATCCCACCGGCTCCCGTGCAAGCAAAGCCAATTGTCAGACCAAACCTGCTGTTAGCAGAAAGAGATGCTTCTTGCTTACATTTGAATTTAGAAATCAAATATACATTTGATCGGCCTCTTCACAAAAGGCTAAGATTCAGTTTGGGGAAAAAACCTGGCTTGTTTATGGAGAGAATAAATGCTTGCACCTTCGCTGCCTCTGCATACTCAAACTTACGCTGCCTAAAACTGGATTATGGAGTCAAATTAATTCCTACCTTTCAGTCCAACTGAGGCACATCCAAAGAGCAGACAACAAAGCTGCCGTCTTCCCTGTTCACTCCTGCCTCTCCTCTTATTACTATTATTATTCATTAAATTTCATCCAAGCATCACAGGGCAGTTTACAATATAAAAACACAAAAATACATACGATCGTAACGAACAAAAACAATACCACTTGCAGTTTCAAAGGCCATTTTTGTCTGGTGCCTAAAGATATGCAACAAAGGTGCCAGGCGAGTCTCCCTGGGGAGAGCATTTCACAATTCACAAGCAGGGAGCCACCACAGAAAAGGCCCGTCCCCATGTTGCTGCCCTCTGAGGAGGAGGCACATGAAGAAGGGCCTACAGGTCAGTTCATATGGGGAGGGGAGGTCCTCTTCGCCCTCTCTTTGCTCCCTTTCCATCAAAATATAAATTATGAGCTGCTTGGGGCAGACACCTGTTATCTCATAGTCTGTAGAGTGCCGTGTACATTGATGAAGAAGAAGAGTTTGGATTTGATATCCCGCTTTATCACTACCCAAAGGAGTCTCAAAGCGGCTAACATTCTCCTTTCCCTTCCTCCCCCACAACAAACACTCTGTGAGGTGAGTGGGGCTGAGAGACTTCAAAGAAGTATGACTAGCCCAAGGTCACCCAGCACCTGCATGTGGAGGAGCGGAGATGTGAACCCGGTTCCCCAGATTATGAGTCTACCGCTCTTAACCACTACACCACACTGGCACAAAAACCAAACCAAAACTATATTGAAGAATAAGAAGTAAGGAAAGAGCCTGTGAAATTGGATCACCGCCAGATTTCCCTGAAAATAGGAGCTTAACGGAATAAAATTAAAATCCAGGGAAATTCAGAGACTGTACTGCTGCTATGGGATCCAGTAAATTTGCTTTTATTTGTTGTTTAGTCATTTAGTTGTGTCTGACTCTTCATGGCCCCATGGACCAGAGCACGCCAGGCACTCCTGTCTTCCACTGCCTCCCGCAGTTTGGTCAAACTCATGTTGGTCCCTTCTGTAACACTGTCCAACCATCTCATCCTATGTCGTCTCCTTCTCCTTGTGCCCTCCATCTTTCCCAACATCAGGGTCTTTTCCAGGGAGTCTTCTCTTCTCATGAGGTGGCCAAAGTATTGGAGCCTCAGCTTCACGATCTGTCCTTCCAGTGAGCACTCAGGGCTGATTTCCTTCAGAATGGATCGGTTTGATCTTCTTGCAGTCCATGGGACTCTCAAGCACCATAATCCAAAAGCATCAATTCTTCAGCTATCAGCCTTCTTTGTAATGTAAATTTATGTCATTTATGTAAATTTGCTACATGTGACATTAAATACATTTTAACATGTAATGCACATGATTTTAAAAGTGCAATAGCATCTGATGGGGGATGTCAAAAGGAAGATGAAACAAGCTTGTTTTCTCCTGCTCTGGAGGGTAGGACCAAAACCAATGGATTCATGTTACAAGAAAGGAGATTCTGACTAAACATCAGAAATAACTCTTTGACGTTAAGAGCTGTTAGATGTTGGAACAGGTTTCTTCAGGAGGTGGTGGACTCTCCTTCCTTGGAGTTCTTAAAGCAGTGGTAGGATGGCCATCCCATGGCGGGTTTCCTGTCCTCTCTCAGTAAACAGAAGTCTGGAGAGGGATTTTCCTCAGGACCACAGCAGTGAAATAAAGGATTAAATCTCCCTTTCATTGGCCTCCCGTCCAATGTCACAGTCAGGAGAGGGATCTCCCAGACTGCAGATCACTTGGGTTAGTAAATGGGATAGGGGCTGGTTGGGAAAGAAAGGGGATGGTCTTGCTTTACCTCCTGCTCAACCTCAAGGCTGGGTGACACCTGGCTTGACAGCAGTACATGCGAAAAACATCTAGGGATCTTAGTAGACCATGAGCTTAACATGAGTCAATATTGTGATGCAGCAGCAAACACATGCTAATGCTCTTCTTGGCTTCATGAACAGAAGTCTAGTGTCCAGATCAAGTAATAGCCCCACTCTATTCTCCCTTGGTCAGACCACATCTGGAGTATTGTGTCCAGTTCTGGGTGCCACAGTTTAAGAAGGATATAGACATGCTGGAGAGTGTGCAGAGGAGGGCAACCAAGATGATCAAGGGTCTGGAAACCAAGCCTTATGAGGAATGGTTGAGGGAGTTGGGCATGTTTAGCCTGGAGAAGACTGAGGGGTGATATGATAGCCATCTTAAAGTATCCAAAGAGCTGTCTCATGGACCAAGCATGTTTTCTGCTGATCTAGAGGGTCGGGCCCAAAGCAATGAATTCAAATTTCAAGAAAGGAGATCCCAGCTAAAAGTTGGGAAGAACCTTCTGAGAGTGTTGAGCAGTGGAACAGAATACCTTGGAAGGTCGCAAACTCTCCTTCTTTGGGGGGTTTTAAAGAGAGATTGGATGGCCATCTCTCAGGGATTTCTGTATTGCAAGGGCTGGGCTAGATGTTCTTTGGGGTTCCTTCCAACCCTACAATTCTATGATGCCTTCTATTCCATGGTTAGTTATATCTGCAGCTGTGCCTCTCCTTTCCATCCTATTTCTGTCCCTTGCATTGGGTTCCTCAGCCTGCATACAGCTGTTCTAAAGTCTGCTCTGGTGTCATGCCTTGTGCTATCAAAGACATATGTCTGAAAAAAATAATGATTTACATAGCGCTATATGCTAAATCAGAGCCAATTAAGATAATACTTAACTATAAGTTATCAAGCCCCATGATTCATAATTAAAGCATTTAACTTATATAATTGTAGACAAATATAGGCCTCAGTGGAAGATACATTCATTTAAGTGAATGAAGTAAATTTCGTACCATTAAGGAACCAATCTTTATCACATGCTCGGGAGACTCTGGGGAACATGAGGAGCCTGACGAATGCAGAGGCGGTATGTTTAACATTAATTAAATTGGCAGGTAATTATTCATAATCACTCAATCTAAGTATTGTAACAAAATGGGAGGCTGTTTGCCAGAAGCAATTCTGGGAGCTTGAAGGTATGGGGCTAAACTGAAAGAATGCCTGTCCCCATATTGTCCTTTCTAGGTTTTGAGATGACCCAGGCCCCCTTTTGTAAGGTTCAAATCTCTGTCATCCATAGGAAAATTTTAAGAATATAAAAAGAGCCTGCTGTTCCATTCTGGACAATTTGAACTTAAAAGGTAAAGGGACCCCTGACCATTAGGTCCAGTCGTGACCGACTCTGGGGTTGCGGCGCTCATCTCGCTTTACTGGCCGAGGGAGTCGGCGTACAGCTTCTGGGTCATGTGGCCAGCATGACTAAGCCACTTCTGGCGAACCAGAGCAGCACACGGAAACGTCATTTACCTTCCCACCAGAGCGATACCTATTTATCTACTTGCACTTTGACATGCTTTCGAACTGCTAGGTTGGCAGGAGCGGGGACCAAGCAACGGGAGCTCACCGGACAATTTGAACTTAAACTAGGACTAATTCTTTCTAAAAATAAAGTTTCTAAGTTCTGGATTTTGGAATTCTTCTAGAGATGTGAGGAATATCTGGGACCATCTAATCTATTCAAACTTTTCCAGTGATGTCGACAAACACTGGGTTGCATCCAGATTGCTGTTTTGCTCCTAAAAGGGGATTTAAAGTGAGGCAGTAAGTCTTTTCTTCACGAAAATGTTGACCTCCTTGAAATGCATTTACTCACTTTTGAACAACATTGTACTGTAATTACATTTCCTACTTTTTTATTGCAAGCATCACATTATTTCCATAAATTAAATCAGCATGGCAGAATTTATGTATAGATATAGGTATTCAGAGACTGTAAGAAGCCACACTTTCTCCATGTGATGTGGAAATGAGACAATTGATACGCTTAATAACCCAAAACATTTTGGCCTCCAAGTTACGTTAATTTATTATTTAATTACGGAAGAAAGCTGCTGAGTTCCTGTGCTTATGACTTCTGGGAGGTTCCTTGCAAAATTAACAGAGATTAATCAACGCAAAAGCCACTGGGTGGGTGTGCCAGGATGTTCCTCTTCCTTGTCTTCTCCCCCTCCCCCTTTTTCCCATCATCATATTGATAACCACCCATAAAAACCATTAAGGCACAGTCACATACTATATATGTAATGCTTGTATTTTCCCTGGGTTTTGTTTAATCCCATAACTCCTTAGGGTGGCCAACTTGTCAAAATATTCCAGCAGTAAGGGCAGAATGCCATACATACAAAATGCGCATCCATAAACCTAGTTTGCCCTTAATCATATTTTCTCAACTTCATTTTCTTTTGCACTGCTGTCTCAATTCCTTGCAACTTCACTATCTCTCTATATAATAAAAATGGAAGAATGTCATCATGTAACCCTATTGGAGGAATCATAGTGCCTCATCACAATCTTGGATTTGCACATAGACAGGGCTGGATAGGGGAAGCAAGAGTGAATGCTGGTTGCATATTATCAGTGCCTGTGGCCTGGAAAGAGAAAGAAGGAGAACTGAGAGTGGAAAAGTAGGGGTTTAAAACAACCATAGAAGTTTGAGTAAAGCAGGATTGGAGGGAGTTGAGAGGAAAATTGTGGTTTTTAAACAACAGAAGAACAGCAACTCGTACCATCCTTTACAATTGACCATATTGGCTGGGACTGATGGAAACTGGAGTCTAACAGCATCTGGAGGACCAGGGTTTCCCCATTATTTATATTATGGTGTTAGAGGCTGGGACAGTCAAACAAATTATGAAGCTCAATTGTTCCTTTCCTAGATGAACTGAATCAAAGATCTCCAGATAATTATTTTTTGGTATTGTTGCTAACTAATACAATGGACCCCCTCCCCCAATGGCAGTAGTTGTTGGTATTTTGTTGTTGTTGTTGTTGTTGTTTTCCAATATACCCCCAATAACAGCCAAATTATAACAATTACAATTACTTACCAAATTATACAATTATCAAAATGCCAATCAACTTCCAATTAATACATTTTAGTTAAAGTGGTTCCCCACATGGTGATTTGGGTGCATTTCCAGTCTGTTATCACTGTGTGTCAGGAGTGCATGCAGGAGCCAGGCCCTGTGACCAGTAGGGCTTCGCAGGACTGGGGCCTTCCTAAGTTTGTTCTGAAGAGGCAAGGTGCGGCCGCACAGATGAGGCCGATTGGTAACTCACAGCACCTGGTGGCAAGAGCCGGGAAGGGATATAAGGTCAGCATTTCCCTTTGGCTCTTTGCCACAGCAACACGCTTCCTGCCTTGCTGCGTTTGGCTTCTTGACTCCTTGCTTGCTGATCTCGGACCCTTGGCTTCTTGACTCCCAGCTGTCTGACCCTCAGACCCTTGGCTTCCGGACTCCTGGCTTCCAGACTCCCATTCCTGCTCCCACCCCTCCATCTTGCCCCCGGTCCCAACGTCCTCCACCAAGACTTCAACCGCCCGTAAACTGGACTGTGACACTTTGTTCCATAATATTAATTAATGTCAGTTACATTTCAGTTATAATAATAATCCCTTAGTCAGCAGCTACATAATTAATGATTTCCATTCGTGATGTTATAATATATAAATTTATAAAGCTTCAAGTGAGGAACTCAGACTATTATCTGTATCATGTTATGTCCATGGAGATTCCTTCTGTTCATATATGGTGGTGTCTTTCACTTCCCAGCTGTTTTCTCCCATTGTGGCTTGGGGCGGAACTGAATCTGGAAGTTTCTGAGAGGCCTTATCTCTCCATCCATTGCTTCGATGTCCCAGAACAGGCAACAGTCTGCTAGAAACCATTCTCTCTCACTAGTAAAACATGTTCCTGATCTTCACCATTTCCCCCTCAACCTAGGAAAAGGTGGACAGTTTTCAAATGCGCTAAATATTTAATACTCCTTTCCAACTTCCAGAATCTCTGCAGAATTCTTATCACAGCCCTCAAATTCTTTTCCTTCCAACTAGAGATTTATTGCCCAATTAAACTTTATCTTAGATTATGTCAGTAGCACACACAAATCTGTTTAAAAACAACAGACAAGGAAAAAGACAGAGGTGAGGGGAATTGCTCTGTCTTTCCAACACAGTCATACTTGGGCTTCCCCTCCCCCTTTCTTCATTTTTCTTCACACGCAGTTTCCATTTTTGCTTGTTAATATCAATATTACTCCAACGTCCCTTCCTCAGTTGTAAATATCTTTTTATCTTGTATTCCAGAGAGGGTTGTCGAATCATAAATATATAAAAGAAGCTTGGAATAAACAAACCGTGAGCTTTCCTCTCCCCAACTGACTTTCACGTAGAAGAAAATCTTATGTCAATTCAAAACATTGATCCATGTAGCTGATACATTCCGCAGTATGTTGTTGCAACCCTTTTCCATCATGCGCCAGTACTTTAAAGCCAATTAAATGGAGAACCTCTGCTTCTTCATGGCAATGTATAGGGTTTTCGCTAAGTAAAGTGCTTTTGCAGTCAGCGCCTCCCTGCCTCCCACATTTCATGTTGGAGTGAGAGCCAGGTGCCGAGATGAACTGTGAATGAAGCTCATTCCCCCTGTCCCTAAGGCAATTTTTCAAGGATGATTTACCCTCTGTCATCCTTGTTTTTCATTCGCCAACAATCCCCCACTGTCATTGGGGCTGCCCCCATTAAGGCAGGCTGGACTGGAAGCCCCCGCCCCCAATGGTGGTTGTTTCTATCAATTACCTTTTGGCTTTCCTACTAAACAGCTTTCCATTTGTAACTAACTCTGCAGCAAAAAAATGTAGTGACAGATATTTGCAGCAAATTGACCTAATCTGATGTTAATGAGTGGAAAGGTGACTGCTCAGTCAAGATGCAACCTTAAATGGGTGGATTTGGATGGCTGCATAGTTGCTGATTTTGTCAGAAATGATTGTGAGTAATTTTATTATTTGATTTTAATTGTAACTTGGAGCTGCCGATTCTGCTTGATTGTCTTTCAGTTATTTGTTTCAGTGACCTATTGGCTGAGCAACAAACTCAAATGTGACTCATTTATTTATGTAATGCATTTGCAGGTATATCTCATGCTTCTTCCAGATGTTAATCTCTGGTTTCCAGGTGACTCAGGTACCTCAAAGAGTCAGACCAGCCTAGCTTAAGCAGTTCCTCTCCAACCTCTCTGCTAAAATTCTGGTTATTTCCTGCCTTGACTTCTGAAACATTCTCCTCTCTGGCTGTACTGCCTTATACCTAAGCCCTCTCACCTCTACCCCTGACTCTATATTCTTTCCTTGCTGTTCGCCTCCCTCCCTCCCTCTATTATTTTACCACTGACTGCTTTAGACTGTGTCCTTCTTAGGAGCGGAGAGCAATTCTCCACGTATGCAATGTATCATCTATACTCATGATCCTTTGCTGTTGTTCTTAGCAACAATAGCTGCATCAGAATCCTTTGGATCATTCCCTAGTCTGATGTAACTGGGTCTGCGTGCCTGGATGTGCCAGCAAAATACTCAGCTATGCCAATGTAACCCTTTCTGAGTCCATAAATGACTTCTCTGTAATAGTTCCTGCACTTAATTTATGCATGTAACAACAACAACAGCAGCAGCAGCAACAACAACAACAACAACAACAACAACAACTAAATTACTTATACTCCACCCATCTGGCTAGGTTTCCCCAGCCACTTTGGGTGGCTCCCAACAGAATATTAAAAGCACAATAAAACATCAAACAGTAAAAACTTCCCTAAACAGGGCTGCCTTCAGATGTCTTCTAAAAGTCAGCTAGTTGTTTATTTCCTTGACATCTTATGGGGGGCATTCCACAGGGCGGGCACCACTACCGAGAAGGCCCTCTACCTGGTTCCCTGTAACCTCACTTCTCACAGTGAGGGAACCGCCAGAAGGCCCTCGGAGCTGGACCTCAGTGTCCGGGCTGAACGATGGGGGTGGAGACACTCCTTCAGGATTGTCTGAACGTGCAGGATTGCATGTTATCTGCAGGATTGAACGTGGGGTCTTCTGTACACAAAAAGGAGATAGACAGTCAACTACTGAGTTACAATCCTGCCTGCCAAGTTACAGCTTTTCCCTGTTCACCGTGCCAAATGCTTCAACATTCCAGTTTTATAAATGATTGACATCAGTTGGATCCAAGTTCCAAAACGTGTGCTAGTGATCAAGCATAGGATTGCACCCCTCTGGTTTAATATTCTACATAGCTGAGGTCCTGTTATTCCGTGTTCTTTCTGAAAATGCCTTTGATTGCTACCAACTTCCAAAGCAGCACTCAGTGTAGTTAAGAAAACCTTTTACACTAATGTGCCACATGAGGGAAGTGTAGGAACTCCAGATAAGTTTTCCCCCACCCCACAGAAAATAAGTGCCTAACAGTTTAAATTTTATTTTTATCTAGTTAATGGATTATGAATGACACATAATTATTTTGCTCCAGAAAATCATGTTAATTTTCAAGAGAAAATGCACGGTAGTAGAATTAGCTATTGAAATGTGATAATGTAACACTGTTTATTGGGAAAACAGAACAGCTTTCCTAATCCACCACAAGTAATTTCTATCAATCCAATCACAGGTGATGCTGCAGCAGTCATACGAATGCACTTTGTCCTCCAGTCATAGAGCAGGCATGGAAACGAATTTGGGTCTTTATAGCAGCAGCTTGTAACTACTGCGGATATAGCTTCAGCAAATCATGCTTTTTGGAATCAATAATCAAAACAGTACCCATGAGTTGATCAAAGGGCTAATCGATTAATTTTTAAAGCAAGGGCAAATTTCAGAATGCAGTTGAGTCTTATCATTTTCAGCATCTGGTATGTGGATTGAGTATCCATTCTGAAGGAAATCAGCCCTGAGTGCTCACTGGAAGGACAGATCCTGAAGCTGAGGCTTCAATACTTTGGCCACCTCATGAGAAGAGAAGACTCCCTCCTTTCTTAGGCTCCATGATCACTGCAGGTGGTGGCAGCAGTCACGAAATTAAAAGACGCCTGCTTCTTGGGAGAAAAGTGATGACAAACCTAGACAACATCTTAAAAAGCAGAGACATCACCTTGTCAACAAAGGTCTATAGAGTTAAAGCTATGGTTTTCCCATTAGTGATGTAGGGAAGTAAGACCTGGACCATAAAGAAGGCTGAACACCAAAGAATGGATGCTTTTGAATTATGGTGCTGGAGGAGACTCTTGAGAGTGCCATGGACTGCAAGAAGATCAAACCTATCCATTCTAATGGAAATCAGCCCTGAGTGCTCACTGGAAGGACAGATCCTCAAGCTGAGGCTCCAATACTTTGGCCACCTCATGAGAAGAGAAGTCTCCCTGGAAAAGACCCTGATGCTGGGAAAGATTGAGGGCACAAGGAGAAGGGGACGACAGAGGACGAGATGGCTGGACAGTGTTCTCGAAGCTACTAATATGAGTCTGACCAAACTGTGGGAGGCAGTGGAAGACAGGAGTGCCTGGCGTGCTCTGGTTCATGGGGTCATGAAGAGTCGGACAGGACTAAACGACTAAACAACAACAACAAAATGCAGGAATCTCAGCTAAGGAATCCCTGACAGATGGTCACCCAACCAACCTCTGTTTAAAAAGCTCCAATGAAGGAGAGTCCACCCCCTTCCAAGGTAGTCTGTTCCACTGTTGAACAGCTCTTACTCTCAGAAAGTTCCTCCTAATATTGCCTCAAGGAGCTGAAAAATATGAATAAGATTGACATACTTCTGAATTTTGAGGACAGCCCCTTGACCATTTCATAAATCAACCCAGTGCTGATGCTCCAAATTTTATTTGGCTTAGTCTTTGGTCAACTTACGAAGCGATGTGATGCAATTTCTCTTCTCAAAAGCATTTTGAGAAAGTTGACGTGGCTTTTAATCTGTGCAGTGTGTGGGGCGGTTACCCTTCTGCAACGCTCTTCCTTTTCGGTTTGCATTCTCCATTGCTCATTTCATGGAGATTGTAAGCCACTTGAGTTCATGTTGCAAAAAAGCTGCTGCCCCATTTCAAAGAGCCACAAGTCACTTTTCCAGCCCACAGAGTTTCAAATGTGTCCACCTCTCTTAACAGGTGTTCCAAACTCCATAAGGATGGAAAGCTGCTGGGGACAGTAAATGATTTGAAACACATTCTCCTGAATTACGTTGTTCCAACCCCCTGATTATCTTGTATGGACGTACTGTATGTTGCATGGCCTGAGTGTTGGTATTGCTGAACCCCCAAAGAAATCAAACTCTGCACTGATTGCATGAGAGCACCCCAGTTCAGGGGGACAAAAATATAATTGCACTTTAAATGCATAGACTGCTTCAGAACCTAGAATACCTACTTCAAAACCAAGGAATATTTGTAGTACTGAATGTTCATTGCTAGAAAAATGCAGCAATACAAAGACTTCCATGTGTGTGAGGATAAGTGGAATCCCTTTTCACAAGCCTCCTTAATCTCCATGGAACAGTTTTCAGTGATGTAATTAGATCCATGCAACATCTCTTGAAGTGTGCTGGCATTGCTTTGCTTTCAGAAAGTCATTGGAAACATACATATGAATGAAATACTTGGCGTTCAGCCATGGGCATGGAATTTTAACACAGGTGGTTTGATTACAGTGTCCCATAATGTAGGTGGTCAATCGTTTTTCATGCTCCCCTTTTAAATTCAAGTATCGTTGACCCCACAGCAGATGTAACTTTTGTTTCACCATAAGAAACGTTGCTATGCGATGATTGCCTGCCCAGGAATAGAGAAGCAGCAGGCGAGGCTCACTCAGATTTGGGATGGGCGAGAAATGCTTTTGGTTTACATTTTAATGCAAACATCTCTCACTCGCACTTCCCAAACCAATACATGAACTGAAATGCAGCTATGCTTCGAAATTCACTGTTCTGTAAGCAAACATGGTGGTTCTTCAAGCAAAAATGCACAGGGAAATGTATATATTGGTGAAAAAAAAATGGAAACATGGTTTATATTGGGGAAAATGGCTTGCAAACATGCAATGACATCAGTACAGTCAGTGCTTTTTCCCCTCGAAAAATAGGTGCTATGAAGTTGTTACAGTAAGTGCCACACTTTTTTAAAAGAATTGCTGGTACTCAGTGCTTTTTTCCCAGGAGGTACTAAAGGGTACAGAGTATAGTAGCCTTCTCCCACTGTTGTTCCCCAGCCGTGGGAATTTGGAAGAGTGGTGAGGCCATTGATAACTTTATCTTCCATTTATTTGTCTTCCAAGTTGGTGGGCATTTGTGAAGAGACTCCAAGCTGCACCCTGAATTCTGTGCTATGTGGGGAAGATCCAGCCCAAACTTAGTGTTCCCCTCTGTCTGCCTACTTTAGACCTTTTTTGCTACCACCAAGTAAGAGAGGGATTTTCCCCACCTTACAATAGTACCTTACAAGCCTAAAATATTCTTTTTGTGTCTCCCCGAGAGCAACTCAAAGTATCATGAAGCTGGGCTTAGAAGATCAAATGGGCAGTTCTTTGGGGAAATGGGGGGGGGGGGAGTTAAGAAAACCACCACATCCCACCAATGGAGGAAAAACGCAGTCACATAAAAGTAGGTTTAGAAATGCAATCCACAATTCCTCCTCTAGACAACCCCTAGGTTTAAAAAAACAAAATAAAATGGCTGGTCTGGAATGTGTTTCCTTGTATCCCAAGATTGCACATTGAATCCCCTATAGCAGGACAAGAGGTGGGCAGATATAACTTGGGGTTAAGTGTCTCCACAATCAATAAGGTTCAAGCAACCCAAACTTCTGAAAACTTCTTTGACTGGTCTGGCATGTGTTTTCTTGTATCCCAAGCAGCTGTTGCATCAATCAGATTTCTCAAGAAGTATTTCTGTTCCTCCCACCATCTTAGCAAACCTTGCTCACAGGTACTCCTCCAGGAAACACAAATTCCACTTCAGACACCATTGTTGCATGCCACCACGATCTTCAAGTAGTGTGAGATTCCAGGGGTTCCAGGCTTCCTCAGAATGAGGGACAGTGAAGACTGTGGTGTCTTTATGATGTATGGTTTATTTATACATACATAGAACCTCAGCCTGCAATGGAGGGGCTCACAGCATTAACAGCCCAAGGTGGTCTTTCTCCTTCCATAGCTGTAGCCCTGGGTTCTTTCACTTCTCCCTTCCCCCAGCATCTCATGCAGTAGACATGGTACCTTTTGTTTCATCTTCCCACCTTCTCTTTTTGTACAGCGTGTATTTAATGGCAAGCTATTATTTTGTACTGAGAACTGCCTTGAGCCCATTGTCAGAAAGGAAATCTATAAATGTAGCACATAAACAAACTGGAATATGAAAAGGCTAGCACAACATGGGCTGTATAAATGCATCCTTAGGTTTTGTGCAAATGGAGCCTTCCTGACGGCTTTTGCAGAACATAAAGAACAGGAAATACCCCAGGGGAAAGGAGGCATTTTCGCTTCTGGGAGATTCACACTTTTATACCACCATCAATTCTGCCTAAAGTAAAATTCTGGATAGATTTGGAGGTTCCTGATGGAGCACAACAATAGACAATTTCAAGGGATGCTGAAATAGTTTTAAGTTAGACTAGTAAAAATCCTCAGAAGGGATTGATGCACCCATTAACCACATCAAGCCGTCAACTTTACAGAAAGTGGCCAAGTCATTCAGGAATATTAGATTGTTCTGAGCAACCTTTTAAATGGATGGCATTGAAAGTAATATGTCTTCAGCTCAGGGTGGTACTTAGCAGCTCTCAAGATCAGGCATGGGTGGTTAAAGGGTAGATGGAGACTGCCTGTAGATTAGGGCTGAGCGGAAATTTTCTCCCTAGGTTCATGTTCATTTTTATGAGTGTCAAAAGGCTCCTTTCTTTTTCAGCATTTTTTTTACAGCCAATACAAATATAGTTCCCTTGTCTGGATGCTGTTCAGTGTCCTTTTGCTTGCCTGACTGTTTTTTTTCCCCCTTTTCTTTTGCTCTTGCTGTTCCCAGCTTCAGTCGCCTTCACTGCCCTTTGACTTGGTCGGTAGTAATGACTCACTTGGTTGTGTAAATTAGGTCACAACACTACATCTGATACAAAGACAGTGTATTGGTGGGGGGTGGTCATGTGGTCAGCACAGCCTGTTG
This sequence comes from Podarcis filfolensis, assembly GCF_964270895.1. Taxonomy (NCBI): domain Eukaryota; kingdom Metazoa; phylum Chordata; class Lepidosauria; order Squamata; family Lacertidae; genus Podarcis; species Podarcis filfolensis. The sequence goes on from NC_139609.1 coordinate 87,358,886, forward strand.
ATTTAATGGTGGTGTAGACAAATGAAGCTAAAGGCAGTGAGGGCAAAGAGGAAGAATGAGTCTGAGAATCAGACATCGCCAAGGGAACAAAAGGGAAATGCAAATGCAAACATTCAATGCATTATTCCTCTATCTATAAACTGAAGGAGTGCCTCCTCCCATTTTGCATCAATATCTTCCAATGAGGCCCTTTTCTAAGTACTGCCATTTGCACAAAGGAGAAGGCCTTTTCGGTGGTGGTGCCCAGATTTTCAAACACCTTCCCTGGAGAATCTCAGTTGGCATTGATGTTGTAATCTTTTCAGTGCTGGGTTTGTTTTTCTTGCCCAGAACAGTGATACCTCCGGTTGCGCATTGGGATCCATTCCGGAGTGCTGGTCGGATCCCGAGGAATTCACAACCAGAGGTGCCACTTCTGCGTATGCACACAGGGCGAAACCCGGAAAAATGAAGCCCAGAAAAATACTTCCGGGTTTGCCGCATTTGCATCCTGAAGGATACACAACCAGAGGTGTGCATATCCAGAGGTACCACTGTAATTTTAAAAAAGATCACATTTGTCTTGGGCCTGCTATTTGGTTTTTAGATGTTATATTTCAGTCTGGGGTGTTTTAACGATGGATTGTGCTTTGCATTTCTCTCTCTTTTATTGTTGTATACCACTTTGGGACCTATTTGGCTGAAAGTGGCTTAGAAAGTGCTCCAAACTCCCTCCTGCCCACCAGTCGACTTGAGCTTTATTGAGTGATAGGGACTCAGATACATAGGATTCCTATTTTCAATGAATAAATGTTGAGGGTATGGCACATTTTTAGCCCTGGGGGGTATGGCAGAAGATGTCAGACAGGTAACTGTGGTAGCCTGGCGTACCACACTAGGCCGGATGCCTTCATGTGATGGCAGAAGGACTGGTTTGGGATCTAACCGATCACAGGTCAACTCAGCATTGCCTCCTCTGCTCCTTTAGAAATCCCACTCCTGCCCACCTACATGTTTGGTGGATGGAAGCTGGAAGACTGTCCTGGTGGAGTGATGTTGGTGTCACTCCACAAGCAGCTGCTGGCAAAAGGCTGACTGAGGGTGGCAGAGCCGTCAAATCTACAGGCACCCGCCATCCTGGCACAAAGGCGAATTGGATTGCTCAGCTAGGTTTTATTTTAAAAACCGAATAAATCAATCATTAGTCTGGCTGTGTCAAGTGTGCTTTTGAAGTGTTTATCAAAATTAAAAGATGTTCAGTGCAGCCCTGACAAAGAACTCATGAGATTGCCATGTAAGCCTGGCAGCATATAAGATTAGTATGACCGTCTTGTTGCACAACATAATGCAGATTTTAAAATATTCCCATTTGTTACCTGGATACTCAACTGAGTATTTTGCAATAGGATATATATCAGGTAGAGCACAAGCATAAGGAACAGAGTGAGAATAAATGTGATACATGGCCACTCACATTGCAGATTCACCTGAAAAATTGCTTGCCTTTTATTAAATAACACTTATTAACTTACCATATTCTTCCTGAAATAGGAAACAGAGTCTGACCTTTTCAAACCTTCCTTTTCTGGCAGTTTAAAGGGAACATTATAAATACCAGGAGATACTGAGCCGAACAAGAAACACGACCGATTGAAACAAAATTAACTTTGATACATAACACAGAATACTACCTCAACAGGCGTAGGTATATATTTGACATTATTGCATTACCTTCCTATCAAAAACTGACATTCAGACTATTCCAGAAATATGAGTGCCCTTTCAGCCTTCAAATTTGGATGTATTTCCATTTTTGTGTGATGTTTATTTGACCTTGTATTAATGACAGGCGTTGGAATTTAGATGTGATGGAAATGAAAACCTGTTATTTGGCTTTTGGGTTTGCAGATGCAGGACTGATCTCATTACAAAAATGAAATGATAGACTCCCAAGTCTGATGAGCGAACAACGACTCCGAGGCTACATTTCAAGAGGTTTGCACTGGTTTCCCTCATTGGCACAGCACATGCGACTCAGACAGAACCTTGTGCAAATACACAAATATAGCCTTTATTTATAGACCGCCAAATAGCTTCCAAAAGGTAGCTAGCTGTTATTTGCTTTATGCTAGGAAAGGTCAAGATCAAGGTCTTTCCTACCTCCAGCAAGAAGCTTCTCTTCCATCTCTCTCTGTGTGTGAGTAAATGGTCTTATGCCCCACTTTGCATGATTATGTGCAATAGTTCAGTTGTGAAGCACATAATTAACATATATCTTCTCCCCCCCACCTCAACTTTTTCCTTTTTAAAAGAAAACCTATGTACTCTGAACATGCATAGTTATGTATTTGCAGCTTAATTAAATAATAACACCACCATAACTACGGGAATAAAATGGGGCTTGTTTCATTTACTGTGATGGAACACACACACACACACACACACACACACACACACACACACATGCACACACACTCTCTCTCTTACACACTTCCATTTATTTTCTACCTTTCTTCCAACATGGAAAACAAGAAGATATGCTTGTGGTTGCTAAGTACAGAGGCGGATTTAGAGGAGTGCAATTGGTTTGGTCACACTGGGTGTGTAGCCTCGGGTGTGTGTGCAGGGGGCACCACAGCTATGAAGTAGAATGAAAGGTGAGAGGTGGGAGGCACTGAATTTTGGCAGTGCCCAGGGCGCCACTGAAATTGAGACCGCAAGGACTGCCCCTGCTGGGTGGTCACCCATCTATGCACTGACCAGATCCAGATCTGCATAGATTCAGTAAGGTGATGGTCTAAGGTGCCTTCAGAACACACTCTGGGTACCATTTTGTTCTATAAAAGGAATGTATAGAGAGATGATAGATAGATAGATGATAGATAGATAGAAATAGATAGATAGAGATAGATAGATAGATGATATAGATAGATGATAGATATTTTAATGCAAATGGCTACCATTTTGTTTCCTCCATAAAGCCCTCTTCATTTTAAATATGGGGGTCACCATTTCAAAGTGGGGCCACCATAAAAAAATGGCTGCCTTCTTTGCCACTGCTTGGGGGCCATTCATTATGGTAGACATCACTTTTACAGACCAGGTGGATATTCTTTCAGCAGTTCATTTTATTTTGAGAAGTACAGTGTCAAATGCCCCTTCAAAGACCAAAGCAGGCTTGTTAAAAGTCAGTGTGCATTCCACGTGATCCTTCTTTTAAACCTGTAATGCTTGGGAGGAGAGGAGATTTTACATTTGGATTCCTTACTTTTAAAAAAAAAAAAAGACTGTCATGCAGAAATTTAAAAAGGCTTTATTTCAAATAAGGCCCAGAAGATATCCCTATGCTGTGGAGGAAATAAGAGATTAATAGTGGATTCTTATGCATGCCTAATAAGAAGGAAGACCCATGCAGTTCAATGGGACTCACCCCCCACTTGGTACTGTGGACCTCATGCTGGGTGTATTTCAGGAGAGACTCACACAGAGCTGCAATAAAAAGCTTACAGAACTTTTTTCGGGTTGGGCGGTTCTGTTTTCCCCTCCAACCTCCTTTTTAAGACTTGAAACAAGCTTAACCTTTTCAAAAGCTACAATCCAAGAGCTTTTGATTTATCATTGGTCTAGGCTTAGAAGAAGGGAAAGCGCTAACTTAACAGGCTTTATGTTTTGAGGAAATGGCCAATTTGGAACCCAGATATATATCCTGGAGATCCATGTTGGAGAAGTGTGACCACAGGAAAGAGAGGGTTTCTTATTAGTCTCAGTGGAACTCATAATACAGGACCACACGATATAGAAAATCAAAATCAAATTCTCCTATGTCTAGGCTGTTAAGATTTCCTCCTTTTATACCATCTCAAGATTTAATGGACTGCCTGATTATCTTACATTAAATTATGGGAAAAAATTGTCCTTATCCCAGCAACACTCCTTCCTTGGATGTTTTTAAGCAGAGTTTGTATGAACATCTGTCAGGAATTATTTAGTTGTGATTCCTGCATTTCAGGGCACTGGATTAGATTAGGGACGTTCCCAGCTATACCGTTCTATGATTCTATGAATACGATCTCAATCAACAGGCAGGTTTGTATGGAAGTACAACTAATTGTACCCTTGTGGGATTGTATTCTTTAATTTGATTGAATCTTATATCAAATTGAAAATTTCCCATCTATTTGTTTGTTCATAGTTGTTTTGATGTACACCGTAAAAATAAAAATTTTTGTATTTGGCTTTGGGCATATGCAAACTTACCACTTCTTTTATGGTCTTACTGTTGGCAAAAATGGCAGCTGTCAGATATTCAGAGTAAATATTCATAGCAAATCAACATCTATCAGAGCCAACGCTTTTGAGGTTGCATCTAGTATGTTTCTGAGCACAATTCAAAGTGTTGGTGCTGACCTTTAAAGCCCTGAACGACCTCCGTCCAGTATATCTGAAGGAGCGTCTCCACCCCCATCGTTCAGCCCAGACACTGAGGTCCAGCGCCGAGGGCCTTCTGATGGTTCCCTCACTGTGAGAAGCCAAGTTACAGGGAACCAGACAGAGGGCCTTCTCGGTAGTGGCACCCGCCCTGTGGAACGCCCTCCCACCAGCTGTCAAAGAGAAAAACAACTACCAGGCTTTTAGAAGACATCTGAAGGCAGCCCTGTTTAGGGAAGCTTTTAATGTTTGATGCATTACTGTATTTTAATATTTTGTTAGAAGCCACCCAGAGTGGCTGGGGAAGCCCAGCCAGATGGGCAGGGTATTATTAATAATAATAATAATAATAATAATAATAATAATAACAACAACAACAACAACAACAATAATAATTATTATTATTATTATTATTATTAGACAATCAATTTTTTCCAATGATATCTGGGAAGATAAAAGTGACTGTCCAATATAGATGCACCCGTAACATGGTTGGCTCTGATAGCTGTATGTGTGCTGATCTGTTATGTCTACAGTTACAGTGTAATGTTTCTGCATGATTGCGCTTATAGTTTGACTCACCACCAATTACATTGGTAAATGTCCAGTCATTTTGACTATCTATGGCCTGATTAATGTGAACTGTTGTTGCAATGGCCAACTGGCTGAGCAATAAACTTGAACCTGACCTGCCAGGCAGAAGCAGTTATTTAAGACAATAAGTTATTTAAGACAATAAGGATGGCTGCAGGACCTCAACAGCAGCAGCACGTGTGAGCTACACATGACTAGGTCTAGGACGAAATGCCTTTGTGTGCAAACCATGCTAAGACTGCAACCTTTCTGCCTTGTGACATACTCGCATGCACAACACAATAATGGAAAGTGTCTGCAGCACATTTTTCTCTAGTTTGTTTTGTTTTTTGTTTGGCTCATCAGTAAATAAGAACAAAGTCTGGCAGGTTTTTGCAAAGCACCAATCTGCACTAGAAGATCACTTTCTATATTAAGGTAGGTAGCCGTGTTGGTCTGATGTCTGATGATGTCTAATGTCCAGTAGCACCTTGGAGACCAACTAAGTTTGTTTTTGGTATAAGCTTTCGTGTGCATCCACAAAGTGTATCTTTTGTTCACTTTCGTGTATCTGAAGAAGTGTGCATGCAAACGAAAGCTTATACCAAGAACAAACTTAGTTGATCTCTAAGGTGCTACTGGACATTTAATTTTTTTAATATATATATATATTTCTATATTAAAACCTTCCATGGGCAAATATTTTCTTACCTTGCAAACTATTGCAGAATCTCATACATCCAGGCAGTAGAAGACCTAAAATTGAGACATCTGCAATCAGGTTCTGTTGGAATCTTGTCATGGATGAATTTATCATGTGATAAATGCTACAGTCTGGTTTGCCATTCTGAGCAGCTGCAAAAGGTGCTGGTGTGCTTATAAAATATATTAATCAACAATTCCAAGAGTTAAAAGGGTGTGCATTCTTTCTTCAGCCCTTTTTCAATGTGAAGGGAGGGTTGAAGTGAGATGCCAAATGTAGCTAAATGAAAGTAGTAATTAAAAAAGAACTAACAGTTTATGTTCAGAAATATAGACTTTTAAATTATTATTATTTTCAGAAACGGGGGGGGGGGGGGAGACAACATTTATTTTTCTAAAAAACGAACAACCCCCAAGGCTATAACAGTAAAGCCAAATTCATTGAACAACATTAACCTATTCACATTAGGTAAAACTGTCTTTTACATTGGCTAACACCTGTTGTCTTATATCCCCCTTTGACTTGTTACCTCCCAGGGGCCATAGGATTGCAACCTAAAGAGTATTGACAGAAGAAACACCATAAGTGCATTGACTCTTACATTTAGTTCAAGCACCAGTTGGGTGCTTTGGAAAAACTGCGCACCTCAATCTGAAGTGCTTTGAAGGCAACCTGATCCAGTTTTTAATTTTGCTTTGGAGGCAACCTGATCCAGCTTAGTTTCCAAAGCCACTTTGGGGGGGGGAATAAGTTCCATCCTGTTCCTGTGCCCCCCAACACACACACGCGCGCGCGCGCGCACACACACACACACACACACACACACTTCAGTATTGTGGGGAAAATCAATTGTGGTGAATTTTGGAGAGCAAATTCATTTTGGCTTTATCGGCTCAGAAGTTTTAGGAATAACAAATATGCCAAAGTCCTTTTTAGCAGGAGAAATTCTCTTTTCTGCTCAGTATTCCTTGAAGATATTCTCCATGTACAACTTAGCTGACAGGTACCTACTCTGCAGAGCTTTGTTGTGAGATGTCATGCAGGAATTTACGGATATGTCATATGCAGACTTGGTTATAAATAACTAACATACATCCTAAGAGGATATGGAATCTCAGCAGAGCTCAGGATATCACTCCCTAATAAAACTGCTGATGATGTATCTGATACAATGGTATTGTTAGCACTAAAAAAAAGAACACCTGTTGCAAAGAATAGCAACAGAAGACACTGTAGATATCATTTTCAGGTAATTTCTGCTGGGGGAAAAAATACAATGCAAATCCTTTGGTCCCAACTGTATTCTCCTTCAACAACCTGCAGGAACAACTAAGGAAAAGAAACACCAATTATATGTAATATATAATGGTAATCTATGGTAGGTTGTCCCCCGTCCTTTGGAACTATCCAATTGTACCATGACTTTTGAAGATTCCTTGATCACTTTATTCTTTCCCATTCTTCAGCATGTACCAAATCCTATTTCATAATTTGTCCACACAGTTCTTTCTTTGGGACACTATTTTGGGGAGAGGTTGTGGAGCAGCTTTGCACAATTCTTGAATCCTGAGCCCAAATGGAGTGATTTAGGCGAAGCTGGATATGTTCAAAAATTCTAAAGTTGCAGCAGGACCCCCTGAAGCTGTCAGGCGTCAGGGAATTCTATCCCTCCCCCAGTGGCAGCAAGAAGCAGGGAAAACGAAGAGGAGTTCTCACTAATGAGTTTATTCAATCATCACAGCGAAAGACAATGGAATGCAGTGCATCTCCCCTTAATGGCATTGCTCCAACCAAGAAGAAGAGAAGAAGAGTTTGGATTTGATATCCCACTTTATCACTACCCGAAGGAGTCTCAAAGTGGCTAACATTCTCCTTTCCCTTCCTCCCTCACAATAAACACTCTGTGAGGTGAGTGGGGCTGACAGACTTCAAAGAAGTGTGACTGGCCCAAGGTCACCCAGCAGCTGCATGTGGAGGACCGGAGACGTGAACCCGGTTCACCAGATTACGAGTCTACCACTCTTAACCACTACACCACACTGGCTCCCAACTAAGCTCCTCCCCACTCCCTTCCTAGCAACAGCACTTCCCCTCACAGTGGCCAACAGGGGCTATTTGTCTCTGAGTCCTTTGCTCTTGCACTCTCAATGAACTCCGGGTTCTGGGAGAAGGAGGGTCAGAAATAGTCTCCAGTGATAACGTGTCAGCTGGCTGTTCTGTCTCTGTCTCCCCACTCCCTTCTCCCAACACCTCCCAGCTCTTCTGATCACCTGTCTCTGAGTTGTGACCTTTCTCAAGCCACTGCTGTAACTCAATACTGCCTTCCTCTTCTCTGGAAGCTTCAGGAGAAGAGGTAGGAGATCTCCACCATTCCTCCTCAGTCTTGTCCCCTTCAGTCCAGTCCCTGACAGAAGCACCGTGTCATGTAAATATATAAAACTTCAGACAAAGATCTGCTAAAGGTGAAACTGTTGTCTCCAAACTTATCATATAAAGAAACACACCAGGGTTGGAGGTGAAGGAGAACAAACACCAGGTGGTGAGAGAAAGGAGAGAGAGAGAGAGAGAGAGAGAGAGAGAGAGAGAGAGAGATCTTTTGTGACTGACAGTTCAATGTTGTAACCACAGGAAATGGTTTCATCCAGACTCTTCCAGTGTTTTGAGAAAGGAAAGGGAAACCCTTTTTGTTCTCCCCACTGAAGAAGAAAATATTTTAATGACAAGTAGCGGAGATTTGTCTGAATATACTGCTTCGTCTGAAATTTGATGGGTTAACTACCGTGGGGCATACTCTCATGTTGACTATTTTCAGATCAATTGCCTAAAAACTCCAGGGGACATTAAGTTATTAATTTTTCAACTATCCCAAAATTGTAAAGGCTACCTACAGATATCCTTCTGAAATTTGACAGGATATGTGACCTCAGAAGCAGCAAAAATGTATCCAAATATCATTCAGTTCTGCAAAAAAGTTACAGACTCTTTCTTTAAAAAAATAGTCATGTTTTAAAGAGAACTGGTGCAAACATCACTAAACCTATTTTCCTATAATTTTTCAAATGCAATACACCCTGTAGGTGCTATTATGCCTTCAAATTTCATTGACTTCTGCCAAAAGAAAAAGCCTTTCCTCCCCAATAGTGAAGTGTGTGTGTGTGTGATGGGGGGCACACAAACAGGATGAAACTTATTCTTCCCCCCAAGTGGCTTTGGAAACCAAGCTGAATCAGGTTGCCTCCAAAGCAAAATTAAAAACCAAATATATGATGACTATTTGGTATCAAAACCCACAGAGGAATTTTGATATTTGGTAGCTAATAGTTGGTCATCTTTGAGAGCTGAAAGGCAGCAGCATGTAATACTTGACTGTATTTGACAGATGACATGCAACGGACATTTGACAGGTGACACTTCATGACTTTTCATATTTGATATATGCTAAAACTGGATGCAAATAAGAAGATGCAAGTAAGTCTAAAGTGCCCGAGGTTTAAACACTGAGGTGCATTTTTCACTTTCAAAAAAGTGGGGCTGTGAACTCATGCGGGTCATGTGACTAACCCAGGAGCCCTACCCCAGAAGATGTGCATCTTGGTTTTCCATGTGTCCCAGTTGGAGGATATGCAAGTCCCATGGGGCTCAGCCTTCCTGGCCAAACTCTAGGGATGTTCTTCACACCTCCCTCTTTTGTGCTCCCTGATCTGTCAGAAATTTTGCCCTAAAGCACTCTAACCTTTAATTTCTTGCAGCATTTCTCTAATCCCTATCTTTTTCTATAGTTCTGCTAGAACACGTGCTCAGCAGCGGGGCCAGTATGAGATATTTGCACAGTCTGATGGGGAGGGGAGAAACAACCTGTGTGTACATTGCCCCTCTGGGAATAGATGCTTGGGAGCACCTTAAACAATTTACCAATTATCCTACAAAATATTTGGCTTCAAATAGCAGAACCTGCCCCAGACACCCCTCCTGCTGTGAAGATAACTAGGTGCCATGCAAATCTTTGCATAAAAGAGAGAAAGGGTAATGTCAACAATGTCTTTGTAAATCCAATATAAAAGCCTTTCTCTCTTCCTAGCTGTCCCCCCCCTCACCTTGTGCAAATCAGAACTATTTGGTTAGAGAATGGCTTATGCTGAACTTGTATTGAAGAGATTGGGTTTATATACAAAAGGGCTCACAAGAGAAGAACAAGAATGCTCTTAACGAGAGAGGAGGATGGAGAGCCAAAGTAAACCCTAAACTTAAAATGTAACAGCATTTATTTTTGCTGTCACTGTTGTTAAAAACTAAGCAGCTGCAGCAGAAGCAGGGGCTGTGCACATTTTGTCCAGTGGTGGTACAGGCATTAGGGATCAGCATCATCAGGTACCTCCTGAGACCCACACACATCAGGGTGCCCTCTACTAACCCCCAACATCCGTCAAGCCATGCTCCTCCACTCTGATGTTGCTGCCTTCTGCAAGTGTCTGAGAAGCAACAAAGGCCAGGTCAGCTGATAAGAGCATAAGAAGAGTCCTATTGGATCAGGTGTTCCACAGGCCCATCTGGTCCTGTATCCTGTTCTCACAGTGTCCAGACAGATGCATGTGGGAAGCCGACAAGCAGGGCATGAAAGGTTCTTCCCTGAAAGGTTCTGAAAGACCTACATTGGCTCCCAGTGCATTTCCGAGCACAATTCAAAGTGTTGGTGCTGGCCTTTAAAGCCCTAAACGGCCTCGGCCCAGTATACCTGAAGGAGCGTCTCCACCCCCATCGTTCAGCCCAGACACTGAGGTCCAGCGCCAAGGGCCTTCTGGTGGTTCCCTCGCTGCGAGAAGTGAGGTTACAGGGAACCAGGCAGAGGGCCTTCTCGGTAGTGGTGCCCACCGTGTGGAACGCCCTCCCATCAGATGTCAAGGAAATAAACAACTAGCTGACTTTTAGAAGACATCTGAAGACAGCCCTGTTTAGGGAAGTTTTTAATTTTGATGTTTTATCATTTTTTTATTAATATTCTGTTGGGAGCCGCCCAGAGTGGCTGAGGAAACCCAGCCAGATGGGCAGGGTATAAGTAAATAATAATAACAATAATAATAATAATAATATCCTTTCAGAATTATTATTAGTAGTAGTAGTAGTAGTAGTATTAGTATTATTATTAGGAAATGGTTTTCAGAGTCATAGGGTCTCTGACAGTGGAAGTAGAACATGTATGTAAGAACCTGAGAAGAGCTCTCCTGAATCAGGTGAAAATCCCTTCTAGTCTAGCAACCTCACAATAGCCAACCGGATGCTTATGGGAAGCCCACAACTACGACCTGAGTGACTTACTCCCTGGACAGTAGTACAAACTCGGCCTAGAAGGAGAAGCAAAGGTATGGGAAAAGATGACAGGGGTGAGATGGATGGGCCCACTCAGAGAAGGGACCATTGGCAGCTGCTGACCACTATTTTGATGTCAGGCATCCTGTCTCTCTTATGCCTAAGAGAAGATGAAAGAATGGACTCATGCTTCAGTGATGCATGCAATGTTTGACAGATTTCCCATGCTCAGAATTAGCTTTGGCTTGGAACAGGCACCTGAGCTCTGCAGTATTGGCGTTGTTGCTTGGTATTATCCTGTTTCATTTGAAAACAGTGAAAACTGAAGCGGTGTAGGATGGTCATCACTTTCCCTTTGTTGATTGTAACTAGGGGCTTCCTTTTCAAGACTGGCCCAGGACATTTTGTTGCCTATGGTAAAGGACAAGATTACATCTTGCCTTGTGCAGAATCTGTCCAGACCAGCTAATGAATCTTATTTCTACTCTAGCAATGGGGTATCCTCAACTGCACTTGAACAGCAGGCTAACCTCTGGGGGGCAGGGCAGGTGTGGTACACACAGCTCTCCTCTAGTGCCTTGACATCATTCTTCTCCCTTCAGCATCTTGCCGCCCGAGGTAGCTGCTTCACTCTGTCTAATGGTAGGGTTGGACCTGCAGCTTTTTAACAGTAAGAACAATCAGCCAATCATATACTTTGGATCCAAAAGATTGTTCATTACTGCAACAAGCCTTGTGCTCCCAAGTCCTTGATCTCTCTCTGGATGGCAACCGTTCAATAGGACCTCTTTCGACTTAAGTTCCTAGTAGACAGCCAGTTGAAAAACTCTTCTCTTGCTTTCCCCCTCATTTCTCCTCTTTTCATTACAGTTTTGGAACACAAGGAAATAAAAGAGCAAAACCTGGGGGAATTATGGGCAAATGTATCTTGTTAAGGCAACAAACTTTACCTTATGATTATGGGTAGGATTTCATTAGCATATATTTTCCTAGGGGGAAAATGTCCTTCCTGAGGCTTTCTATACTTTCCTTTTATTTCTCGCTGTTCTTGATATGCCAAGAAAAAAGGCATTTGTGAAAACTATGTGATATGATTTATGCTTTATTAATATGCGTCTGCTTAAAATTCTTCTTTAGAACTTCCCTTGCTTTCTTGCCATGATCTGCTAAGTCATCAGCACCAAAGGGTAAAAATGTGTAGGACTCAACATGCAGAGCACTTTAATTGCACCACAGCAGAAATAGCTTATAGCCCACATCACTCTCAATATATTAGGGAAGGCAGAGGGGATTTGGGATAGAGATGGTCTAGGAATCCAGTTCAGATGGATCTTGATACCAATTTGTGGATTCCAGCAGGCTCCAACTTTGTCTTGTGCAGTAGTGGCTTTTCAATGCAGAGGTTGCTGCTGGTAACTGAAAGGGAGAGGGGCAGAAAGGTCTGTGCAGTGCAGGTACAGCAGCAGAGGCAATCTACCACTCCCAACTTCTGCATACATGCTTTAGCAGCCTTTCCACTGCTTGGCACTGTGCTCTAAACCACTGAGCCTCTTGGGCTTGCCAATCAGAAGATCGGCAGTTCGAATCTGTGTAACAGGGTGAGCTGCCACTGCTCTGTCCCAGCTCCTGCCAACCTAGCAGTTCGAAAGCACACCAGTGCAAATAGATAAATAGGTACCACTGCAGAGGGAAGGTAAACGGTGTTTCTGTGCACTCTGGTTTCCGTCACGGTGTTCCATTGTGCCAGAAGCGGTTTAGTCATGCTGCCCACATGACCCGGGAAGCTGTCTGTGGACAAACGCCTGCTTCCTTGGCCTGAAAGCCAGATGAGCGGCGCAACCCCATAGTCACCTTTGACTGGACTTAACCGTCCAGGGGTCCTCTACTTTTACTTTTACCTCTCCCGCCTTTCCCTCTCAGTTACCAGCAGCAAGCTTGTCATTGGTAAGCAATGCTGTGCCAACCAGTTCCACTCCACTGACTGCTACTGGTCTTGTGTTGGGTGACCTCTGGCATCACCCGCCCATTTCAGCGCAAGTTGCTCATTTATGATGTTTTAAAACAATCAGACAAACAAAACCATTGGGGAATTAACTCCTGCAAAAATAATGACACAAAACTTCAGGCTGCTCCTACGAATTTCTTTGGGGATAATGCATGGGGTTTCATGAGTCTGGCCCTCATTCATTGTGATCTGCCCATCACCATTCCCTCTGGTTGGTTCCAGGCAACACAATCCATTGGACAATGTTCATAAAATACGTACAGTTTGTCACTAGCCTAGGCTTTTCTGCTCCACACTCAAAACATGCTCACAAGCACACATCAATAAGTATATGATTTTGGCGTTCAAACACACCACTCTGGTCTTTGAGCGGAAATCACTGCCTAGAGTCTGGAATGGCAAGAGGCTGGGAGGCAGTTGGAACAAGTCTTCTGATCAGGAAAACAAAAGCTGGAAGGGGTTGACATTTCCCTTCCCACCTTCCCTTCCATGCACTGTATGTGGGGCAACACTTGTATCTTGTTCAGAAGCTCAAATGCAACTCCTGTGTGCTTAGAATGTGCAAATTTGTGAATTCAATTTTCTGTTAGTTTCCATTTTTTTCAATCTTCGCCTCTCCACATTTCCACATCTGTTCGTAAATTATTTTCTTTTTAAAAGAATTCATACTTTTTAGCGTGGATTTCTCCTGATATGCAGTGCGGAGATGCTTCAAGCTTTCAGCAAGGCCTTTTTGCTCTCAATTCTCCTGCCCTACTCCAAGCTGGAACTTATGAGATGAGGGGGTGTTGAGAATGACCCAGGCTCCGGAAATCAAGCCTGATGTGGAACGGTTGAGGGAGTTGGGTAGGTTTAGCCTGGAGAAGAAAAGACTGAGAGGAGATATGTAACCATCTTCAGCTCTGTATGATTTGAAGGCCTGCTGTACTGAAGATGGAACAAGCTTGTTTTCTGCAGCTCCAAAGGGTAGAGCCTGAAGCAATAGATTGAAAACTGAAGAAAAGGGATTTCTTCTATTCTTGTGTTATGAGTGAAGGCGGAGGAGGCAGTGACTTAGAGTTCACCTGGGGTATGAAATACCCTTAAGCCAGCATATCACTTCTGCAATCAATTTCCTGTAATATAATGCATTTTTATATATTGCTTCCACTACTATATGCATCTTCATGCATACATGACCTAGCATAAGCATTTTTGTATGCATGACTTGGTTGCAGAACTGCATTGAAAAATTCGGAGTAATGTAGTAGTAGTAGTAGTAGTAGTAGTAGTAGTAGTAATAATAATAATAATAATAATAATAATAAATTTCTGTCCCATCTTTTCTCCCCAAGGAGTCAATGCAATTAAAAATAAAAACATATTTAAATCAGCAAACAGTGGGGCATTCAAGAACAACTAAGAGGATCTAAAAATAACCTTGTTTGGCACAATCAAACAACTATTCATTGTGTGAAAGCTACAGGTGAAACTCGGAAAATTAGAATATCGTGGAAAAATTCATTTATTTCAGTAATTCTACTTAAAATGTGAAACTAATATATGAGATAGACTCATGACATGCAAAGCGAGATATGTCAAGCCTTTATTTGTTATAATTGTGATGATCATGGCGTACAGCTGATGAAAACCCCAAATTAACAATCTCAGAAAATTAAAATATTAAATGAAATCAGCAAAACAAGGACTGCAAATAGAGCAATATTGGACCTCTGAAAAGTAGAAGCATGCATATGTACTCAGTACTTGGTTTGGGCCCCTTTTGCATCAATTACCACCTCAATGCAGCGTGGCATGGATGCTATCAGCCTGTGGCACTGCTGAGGTGTTATGGAAGACCAGGAAGCTTCAATAGCAGCCTTCAGCCTTTCTGCATTGCTCGGTCTCATGTCTCTCATCTGTCTCTGGGCAATGCCCCATAGATTCTCTATGGGGTTCAGGTCAGGCGAGTTTGCTGGCCAATCAAGCACAGGAATCCCATGGGCCTTGATCTAGGTTTTGGTACTTTTGGCAGTGTGGGCAGGTGCCAAAGTCCTGCTGGAAAATGAAGTCAGCAACCCCATAAAGCTCGTCTGTGGAAGGAAGCATGAAGTGCTCCAAAATCTCTTGGTAAATGGCTGCATTGACCCTGGACTTAATGAAGCACAGTGGACCAACACTAGCTGATGACATGGCTCCCCAAATCTCTTTTCTGATGAGAGCAGCTTTTGCATCTCATTTGGAAACCAAGGACCCATCGTCTGGAGGAAGAACGGGGAGTCACACAATGCCAGATGCTTGAAGTCCAGTGTGAAGTTTCCACAGTCTGTGTTCATCTGAGGAGCATCTCCATCCCCATTCTTGTACACGGGCAAACAGACTGCAGCAATCCTCTGAAATGTGGGTATGTCACAGGAGTGTCTATGGTGTTTGCCTGTGTGTAGATATCACATAATCACAGTTGTCGGCTGGCCTGAAACCAGCATGTGAATATTCAGTGTAAATGAGTACTAAGTACCTTGAAAAATAGTGGAACTGGTTTTGTTTTGACAAGTCCACCAAATCCCTATTTTTGCTGCCCATGAAGCTGTGCATGACCTATTAAATGAGATGGAAAGTGTTAAACCTGCAATCTTCATGGCATTAAAAAAAAGAGTGTGGAGATGAAAGAATAATCAATCTTTCATAAATAATATACATGGGGGGATACATTATATATTCAAAGTTGCAGTCAGATGGTCGAGGAGAATGATAACTTATGCTGTTGAATATCTCTGGAATGAATTGAGGAGCAGATCAAACAAAAAAGTTATAAAATAGGAATTATAGGTAATGAGGAGATCCTTGGAGAGCAGGCATTCTGCAGGCTCCTATGTATAATTAAAAGATATGAGGTCAGGGGAAGCTTAGAGGTGATTATGTCAGGAATCATTTGTTATTCTTTTATTAAGCAATATCCAAACTGTGTTTGTTTTATGCCATAGTTTTATAGTGTGAAATGATTGGCATTTGCATTCTTTTTTCCAAAATAAAATAAAATGAAATAGTATGTTATGATTAAAGACAGGTAAAAGAACACTTTCATATTTGTTTCTTCTTCCACTAGCACATATCCATTACTCTTCTCAATCATTCTACACGGTTGTTGCGCAGAAGGCTTTTCAGAGACGATGACATGGAAACATGCCAGGGGTGGGGAACCCTTTTCAGCCTGAGAGCCATATTATGGGATGGGGAACCTTCTGGCAAGGTTCCCCATCCCAAAATGGCAAAATTTGTGTGGCTTCTATTTGCACTGCATCAGAAAGGTTTGGGGCATCACATAGCAGGACAAAACCCACATTCCCAACATGTTTGCACTTCTGTCTATGTGATGTCTACACTGGTTTGGTCACGTACATAGAATGGAAGATGGCAGTGTGGTGATCACACAGGGTCCCCAGATGTTTAACAGTCTATTGATCCCTGTGCCACCACTGTGCTCACTTCCCCGCTGCAACCAACCAGTTACTCTCTGGTAAAACACCGAATCCAGACAGTTGTTAAAAGTGAACCAAAAAACCCCAAGTTTATTTTACAGACATTAACAAGTTTATGGTTTCTCTGATAATATTCCTGTCATTATCTTAACTTTAGTTCTTTACCGGCTTATACCTTCCTAATACCTTCTGACTGATTATCTCAACTGTTTGACTGACTCCTCTTAACAAATTCTCTCACGCTCTCACACCAGACTAGCCCAACCTACAGACTTATCTCTCTTCAAACTCCAGACTGTCTTCTCCACCCTATCTCTAACTCCTCCCCCTAGGTTCCCATTGGTTATTCATTTTACAAGTATTACAAGTATTTATTCATTTTCCCTATGAACCCAGTATGGTGTCACACACCTAGGAAGGCAAATGCCACAGGCAGGATCCCCAATAATGTGCTTTATGGAGAGCTGGCCTGAGGCAGCAGGCCTGTTGGCAGACCAACTCTGTGTTACAAGAATGTCTTCAATGAAGGCTGGCAGCATTAACCTCGCCATGGGGGAATCCCTTGCAGATGACCGCAGTGCCTGGAGACAGACAACCAGGTCATGAATACACAGCATTGACCAGAGGATTAATGACTGCTGGGAGGAGCACAGAGATTAGAACACTATGGTGTCTTTGCAGCAGCAAAACCGGATGCCTTCATCTGCCTCAGCTGCAAAATGTCTCTCTCGTATAGTTTTCTACAGCCAATACAGTGCTGTAACTCTCCAACTTTACTCTTCCATTGTCTCACGGGACAGACAGATGAAAACTTACATTTACTTTCTTCTCATTTGAGGACATGTTTAACAGCGCAATCCTATTTATGGCTTCTTGGAAGTCTCTCTTGTGTTCCTATAGAAGTAATTTAGGCACTTTAACCACTTTGCAACTAAACAAAATTGTACTGCCTGTGCAACTTTTCTGAACGATGCACAGAAAAGCATATGAACCTGACCTTTGAAGTGTTTGTAAGTAAACCAATTTTTAACTTACCAAACACGTAGTCTTTTCCTATGCTGGGGGAAGAGGGAGGTTTTGGAACTCACAAGGGCATATTTTAAACATCTAAAAGCCTATATTTCAATGCTTTACTCTGCTGAATATTTTGTTACTTTAAATCTCTGCTGAGGTTCTTTTCTTTCACCAAAGAGTAGTTGCCCCAAACTTGGATCTTGGCATCCAGGTTTTCTCCTTTTTATACCCATTTTTCCTTGCCCCAACAGAAGCTCCCAGATTCAATTCACATTGTCTCCAGATAGGGCTGGAGGAAGATTCCCTGTTTAAAAGTCTGAACAGTGGCTATGGACAATACTGAGCTAAATGAACTAATAGTCTGACTCAGCATAAGGCAGCTTTCTATGTTCCTAATTAATATTTCCAACATGAAATAGATATTGCATAAAACATAAGAGAATACAGTTGTGGATACAAATGTGAATTTAAACATAAAAAGACACCATGAGCCAGCAGGACATCATCCAGTCTCTGAATATTCTCATCTCTGGCCTCAGGTTTAAGATGATGATCATGATGGTGGTAATTATTATTATTATTATTATTATTATTATTATTATTATTATTTATACCTTGCCTATCTGGCTAGGTTTCCCCACCCACTCTGGATGGCTACCAACATAATAATAATAATAATAATAATAATAATAATAATAATAATAATGTGATTTAAAAATCAAACATTAAATACTTCCCCTTCTAAAAGTCAGATAGTTGTTTATTTCCTTGACATCTGATGGGAGGGTGTTCCACAGGGAGGGCGCCACTACCGAGAAGGCCCTCTGCCTGGTTCCCTGTACCCTCACTTCTTGCAGTGAGGGAACCGCCAGAAGGCCCTTGGAGCAGGACCTCAGTGTCCAGGCTGAACAAAAGGGGTATACTTCAGGTATACTAAAACAGACAACAGAAAAGGGCAATTGGAGTGGAAATCTAAAGAAACAAATCTAAAATTAAGAGAGTGTTGAGAAGGGAAGAAAAGTACTGACCCAATATTAATTCTTCGTTTGAGCAAATGGGGTTTGCTCCTACCTAGTATTGAGCAATTCAGACCCAGAACTTCAAGTTCAGTCTCAGATGACAAAGTGTACTGAAATCACGGTACATCATTTATGTAGCCTGCAACCTCTACGTTGGCGAGCATTTTCTCGGCCTTTACCTGTTGTCCAACACAATCTGTTAGACTCCTGTTTGCCTCAACTTATCTAATTTGTGTACCTAAAGCCAGGAGAGACATTCAAAGAACTATTTTATTGTGTACGTCTGCTTTCGATGCAGGTTCTTTTATTC
The DNA here is from genome assembly GCF_964270895.1 of Podarcis filfolensis. Taxonomy (NCBI): domain Eukaryota; kingdom Metazoa; phylum Chordata; class Lepidosauria; order Squamata; family Lacertidae; genus Podarcis; species Podarcis filfolensis. Next base: position 87,377,679 of record NC_139609.1, read on the forward strand.
TTCAAAGAACAAGCACATTCTTAGTTTATCAAGATTCCCCTCTTTGCTTCTTTTCTTTTTTTACTTAAAAGTAAAGCTGCTGCACCGTGAGTGTGGGGGAAGGCCGCTCCCTCCTCAGGCTATTTCCATCTGGCCTAGGGGGCGGGACTCAGGCTCACCTTCGCCACGGCTTTAAGAGGCCTCATTGAGGCACTGGGACATCGCTGCTGCTGCACCGTGAGTGTGGGGGAAGGCCGCTCCCTCCTCAGGCTATTTCCATCTGGCCTAGGGGGCGGGACTCAGGCTCACCTTCGCCACGGCTTTAAGAGGCCTCATTGAGGCATTGGGACATCGCTGCTGCTGCACCGTGAGTGTGGGGGAAGGCCGCTCCCTCCTCAGGCTATTTCCATCTGGCCTAGGGGGCGGGACTCAGGCTCACCTTCGCCACGGCTTTAAGAGGCCTCATTGAGGCATTGGGACATCGCTGCTGCTGCACCGTGAGTGTGGGGGAAGGCCGCTCCCTCCTCAGGCTATTTCCATCTGGCCTAGGGGGCGGGACTCAGGCTCACCTTCGCCACGGCTTTAAGAGGCCTCATTGAGGCATTGGGACACTGCTGCTGCTGCACCGTGAGTGTGGGGGAAGGCCGCTCCCTCCTCAGGCTATTTCCATCTGGCCTAGGGGGCGGGACTCAGGCTCACCTTCGCCACGGCTTTAAGAGGCCTCATTGAGGCATTGGGACACTGCTGCTGCTGCACCGTGAGTGTGGGGGAAGGCCGCTCCCTCCTCAGGCTATTTCCATCTGGCCTAGGGGGCGGGACTCAGGCTCACCTTCGCCACGGCTTTAAGAGGCCTCATTGAGGCACTGGGACATCGCTGCTGCTGCACCGTGAGTGTGGGGGAAGGCCGCTCCCTCCTCAGGCTATTTCCATCTGGCCTAGGGGGCGGGACTCAGGCTCACCTTCGCCACGGCTTTAAGAGGCCTCATTGAGGCACTGGGACATCGCTGCTGCTGCACCGTGAGTGTGGGGGAAGGCCGCTCCCTCCTCAGGCTATTTCCATCTGGCCTAGGGGGCGGGGCCCAGGCTCACCTTCGCCACGGCTTTAAGAGGCCTCATTGAGGCACTGGGACATCGCTGCTGCTGCACCGTGAGTGTGGGGGAAGGCCGCTCCCTCCTCAGGCTATTTCCATCGGGCCTAGGGGGCGGGACTCAGGCTCACCTTCGCCACGGCTTTAAGAGGCCTCATTGAGGCACTGGGACATCGCTGCTGCTGCACCGTGAGTGTGGGGGAAGGCCGCTCCCTCCTCAGGCTATTTCCATCTGGCCTAGGGGGCGGGGCCCAGGCTCACCTTCGCCACGGCTTTAAGAGGCCTCATTGAGGCATTGGGACACTGCTGCTGCTGCACCGTGAGTGTGGGGGAAGGCCGCTCCCTCCTCAGGCTATTTCCATCTGGCCTAGGGGGCGGGACTCAGGCTCACCTTCGCCACGGCTTTAAGAGGCCTCATTGAGGCATTGGGACACTGCTGCTGCTGCACCGTGAGTGTGGGGGAAGGCCGCTCCCTCCTCAGGCTATTTCCATCTGGCCTAGGGGGCGGGACTCAGGCTCACCTTCGCCACGGCTTTAAGAGGCCTCATTGAGGCATTGGGACATCGCTGCTGCTGCACCGTGAGTGTGGGGGAAGGCCGCTCCCTCCTCAGGCTAACTCCATCGGGCCTAGGGGGCGGGACTCAGGCTCACCTTCGCCACGGCTTTAAGAGGCCTCATTGAGGCACTGGGACATCGCTGCTGCTGCACCGTGAGTGTGGGGGAAGGCCGCTCCCTCCTCAGGCTATTTCCATCTGGCCTAGGGGGCGGGGCCCAGGCTCACCTTCGCCACGGCTTTAAGAGGCCTCATTGAGGCCCTGGGACATCGCTGCTGCTGCACCGTGAGTGTGGGGGAAGGCCGCTCCCTCCTCAGGCTATTTCCATCGGGCCTAGGGGGCGGGACTCAGGCTCACCTTCGCCACGGCTTTAAGAGGCCTCATTGAGGCACTGGGACATCGCTGCTGCTGCACCGTGAGTGTGGGGGAAGGCCGCTCCCTCCTCAGGCTATTTCCATCTGGCCTAGGGGGCGGGGCCCAGGCTCACCTTCGCCACGGCTTTAAGAGGCCTCATTGAGGCATTGGGACACTGCTGCTGCTGCACCGTGAGTGTGGGGGAAGGCCGCTCCCTCCTCAGGCTATTTCCATCTGGCCTAGGGGGCGGGACTCAGGCTCACCTTCGCCACGGCTTTAAGAGGCCTCATTGAGGCACTGGGACATCGCTGCTGCTGCACCGTGAGTGTGGGGGAAGGCCGCTCCCTCCTCAGGCTATTTCCATCTGGCCTAGGGGGCGGGGCCCAGGCTCACCTTCGCCACGGCTTTAAGAGGCCTCATTGAGGCACTGGGACATCGCTGCTGCTGCACCGTGAGTGTGGGGGAAGGCCGCTCCCTCCTCAGGCTATTTCCATCTGGCCTAGGGGGCGGGACTCAGGCTCACCTTCGCCACGGCTTTAAGAGGCCTCATTGAGGCATTGGGACACTGCTGCTGCTGCACCGTGAGTGTGGGGGAAGGCCGCTCCCTCCTCAGGCTATTTCCATCTGGCCTAGGGGGCGGGACTCAGGCTCACCTTCGCCACGGCTTTAAGAGGCCTCATTGAGGCACTGGGACATCGCTGCTGCTGCACCGTGAGTGTGGGGGAAGGCCGCTCCCTCCTCAGGCTATTTCCATCTGGCCTAGGGGGCGGGGCCCAGGCTCACCTTCGCCACGGCTTTAAGAGGCCTCATTGAGGCATTGGGACACTGCTGCTGCTGCACCGTGAGTGTGGGGGAAGGCCGCTCCCTCCTCAGGCTAACTCCATCGGGCCTAGGGGCGGGGCCCAGGCTCACCTCTGTGACAGCTTTGAGGACACCGGTGCTGCTGCAGCAAATGTTAAAGATGTTTTTATATATTTTAAGGTGTTTTAAAGGTGTTTTTATTGTTTATTCTGTTGTACCACCGTGAATGGTGGTTTTTATCTATGTATTTTTGTTTTGTTCCGTTTTGTTTTGGTTTGGGGTTCGATGTTGAGTGGGGTGGGGATTGGTTTTGTTTGGGTGTAATTGTTTTGGTTGTTTTGTTTTTCTGTTTTGTAAATGGAGGCAAGTATGAGGCTTGGGATTGCTACCGTGGAGGGGCGAGGGAGGTATGGCGGTGGGGGCAGATGTTATAGGCGAAGGGGATCGAGATACGGATATGCTCGTACCCCTTCCAATCTGCGCCCCATCCCGAGGGACGAGGGTAGGGTGAGCAAGGATTACTCACCTCCGTCACTGGTGTTGTGCAATGCCAGGTCTATAGGCAACAAAACCGCCACCCTGCGAGATTTCTTTACCTCGCAGGGGGTCGATCTGGCTTGTGTGACGGAGACCTGGGTGCGCGAAGGGGAAACTGTTACCTTACGAGAGATGGCGCCCCCGGGTTTCTCCGTCCTCCACCAGTCACGGACTGTGGGCCGGGGGGGAGGGGTGGCATTATTAATCCGGGAAGATTGTTCTTTCAGGGCTCTACCATCGCCACTGATCCCCGGCATTGAATGTGTTGGCCTAGTGTGGGGCTCTGAGGTGAGCTTGGCTGTCTGGCTGGTGTACCGGCCACCTAGCGCACCAGCAGCCACCCTGTCAGGCCTGCTGGAGGCGGTGGCTGGCTGGGCCTTGGAGTTCCCTAACCTATTGGTATTGGGGGACTTCAACATCCATGCTGATGCCACTCCCTCCTCACAGGCTCTGGACCTGGTGTCTTCCATGGCAACACTAGGGCTCTCCCAGTTTGTTTCGGGCCCCACACATCAAGCAGGCCACACGCTGGATTTGATCTTTGGCGCCGGTATAGATGTGATCATGTCTCCTTTGATGAAAGTGCCATGGTCTGATCACTACGCTCTGAAAGCCAGGATTGACTTTCCACCCCCACCCTGCTTAGGTGGCGAGCCGATTTGGGCTCGCCCGCAGAGGCTGATGGACCCTGATAGATTCCGTCAAGCCTTGCGGGACCTTGCTCCCCCTGGCGACTCATTGACTGAGCTTGTTGAGGGCTGGAATACCCAGCTCCTGGCAGCCATCGATGAGATCGCACCTAAGCGCCCTCTGCGACCCCACAGAAACCGGGCTCCCTGGTTTACCGAGGAGCTTCGGAAAATGAAGCGGGATCTCAGACGGCTAGAGCGAGTATGGCGGGGTGCTCGTGACGGAGCCTCAAGAACATCTTATAGGGTTTCTATGAAAACCTATGAGATGGCAGTGAAGGCCGCTAAGAAGTCTTACTTCTCGGCCTCCATTGCATCCGCTAGCTCTCGCCCGGCGCAATTATTTAGTATAATTAGGTCTTTAACGTCCCTTGAAGGACAGCCAAATTTAAATAACAATCTGACACATAGCTGTGAGGCATTTGCGAGCTTTTTTGCGGAGAAGGTCCTGTTGCTCCGCCATGACCTTCCTGCCAATTTGGATACAATAAATGAACTGGAGGCCCCTCGACTGTCCTCGGGTCCAGTATTGGACCACTTTGACCGGATATCTCCAGCCGATGTGGACAGACTCCTCCAAGCTGGAAAGCCCACCACCTGTCCTCTTGACCCGTGCCCGTCATGGCTGATTAGAGCGTGTCCAGATGAGGTACGGGCCCCCCTGGGGGATATCATCAATTTGTCCCTTGGCACCGGGATATTCCCAGGGGAACTGAAGGAGGCAGTGGTGCGTCCGCTCTTAAAGAAAACATCATTAGATCCCTTAGATCTGTCCAATTACCGCCCGGTTTCGAATCTTCCATTCCTGGGTAAGGTGATTGAGAGAGCGGTTGCTGAACAGCTTGGTAGGTTTCTGGATGAAACATCGGCTCTCGATCCATTCCAGTCCGGCTTCCGCGCTGGTCATGGGACCGAGACGGCTCTGGTCGCCCTAACAGATGACCTCCGCAGGCAGCTGGATCGAGGCGGGTCAGGGCTGCTGATTCTTCTAGACCTGTCAGCAGCCTTCGACATGGTCGATCACGAACTCCTAGACCACCGCCTTGCCGACGTGGGGATCCAGGGCACAGTCCTCCAATGGCTGCGCTCGTTTCTCTCTGGTCGGGGACAGAGGGTGGCGCTTGGGGGGGAATTGTCATCGCGCCACTCCCTGGTGTGTGGAGTGCCTCAGGGTGCGATTCTCTCCCCGATGCTTTTTAACATCTTTATGCGCCCCCTCGCCCAGCTTGTTCGGAGTTTTGGGCTGGGTTGCCATCAGTATGCCGATGACACCCAACTCTATCTGTTGATGGATGGCCATCCTGACTCGGCCCCAGACACACTGACCAGATGCCTGGAAGCTGTGGCTGGATGGTTACGTGGGAGCCGGTTGAAGTTAAATCCTTCGAAGACAGAGGTCCTCTGGCTGGGACGGGACGATATGGGACTGAGGGGGCAACTCCCATCTCTTGCGGGGGTGCAGTTAGTGCCAGCACCGTCCGTTAAGAGTTTGGGTGTAATCTTCGATACCTCCCTCTCTATGGAGGCGCAGATTACAGCTATAACAAAGGCGGCATTTTTTCATCTCCGCCAAGCTAAGCAGTTGGCCCCTTATCTCTCTCGCCCCGACCTAGCCACTGTGATCCATGCGACGGTCACCTCCAGACTGGATTATTGTAACTCGCTCTACGTGGGGCTGCCCTTGAGACTGACCCAGAAACTCCAGCGGGTGCAGAATGCCGCGGCGAGACTCCTTATGGGGTCTTCGCTGCGAGACCACATTCATCCGGTGCTATATCAGCTGCACTGGCTCCCGGTGGAGTACAGGATCAGGTTTAAGGTACTGGTTTTAACCTTTAAAGCCCTATACGGCCTAGGACCCTCGTACCTACGGGACCGCCTCTCCTGGTATGCCCCACAAAGAAACCTACGGTCTGCAAATAAAAACATCCTGAAGGTCCCAGGCCTCAGAGAGGTTAGGCTGGCCTCAACTAGAGCCAGGGCCTTCTCGGCTGCGGCTCCAATCTGGTGGAACGCTCTGTCACAAGAGACTAGGGCCCTGCGGGACCTGACATCTTTCCGCAGGGCCTGCAAGACAGAGTTGTTCCACCAGGCCTTTGGTCAGGGCACAGCCTGACTCCCTCCTCTGGTAACCTGCACAGAGTTTTGCTTAATGGTTGCCATCAACTTGATTTTAATTAATTTTTATAGTGAAATATTTTTAGAATGTTGTTTTATTTGATTGTTTGATTATTTGAATGTTGTTAGCCGCCCTGAGCCTGGCTTCGGCTGGGGAGGGCGGGATATAAATAAAATTTATTATTATTATTATTATTAAGTATTACACAAAGTGAATATCTAAATATTTTGCCTCCTGAAATCTGCTATGTGACAGTTTGTCATAAAGCGTAAGTTAGTGAAACTTCACGAAGGCTTGTCTTTATTTTGGTTTATTCTTTTCTTTCGCTTCGGCACTCAGAAATATAAACTATTCTCTTTGTACTGGCCACATAAGGATTTTTCTTTTCCTGAGAAGTGAGTAACAGTCCCAGAAACACAGCGCTTGTCTGGTCCTTTGCTCCACATGCACACATCCTGAAAAGAAACAGCAACAAATTTGGCCTCCCTGGGAGCTGACCTAAGAGACAGAGTTCAGCCCTGGAAAGGCAAGCTTAATGCTCTCATGAAACTCATCTTCTTAGACAAATAGTTTACCTGACAAAAGTGTGAGTTATCAGATGCTTTTTGATATGTGCTCAAGTCTTCAGAGAGTTGGCTTTATGCGAATATGTGTGGATGAAGATGAAACAGAAACAACCGCAGTTGCACTTTTGGAAGCTCTTAAATTATTTCTGATGCTTTGGGTGGTTTTCCGCAAGGCTGATGGACAAGTATTGACTGTCGGTGCCAGTTCAGAGAAACGGGAGTGGAGATTGGGAGGGGAATTGTCTTTTGTGAATGAGTAATATTTTGGAGAGGAAAGGAGAAACAAGCTCAGCTGTGTATGTGGAAAACATCAGCAAAACTGCCTGCAACTTGTATGTGTGCCGTCAAAGGAAATGTCCCTCCTTGCTTTTGGGCTGCAAAAGTTTTCTCAACATTTGCCAGCTATTCAGTGGCCAGATATCAGTATTCAGGACATGTAGGGAAGTTCAGATGCACAGTATCTATCATGTTTAAAATGTGATTAAAAACCTTTAGATGAGGTAATTAACTTGGGGGAGTCAATTAACTGTTAAAGAGCAGTTCATTCTTAATGGGAAGCTCTGAGAAAAAAAATAGCATCCTGCGAAGGAGCAATTCTGCATACATAACTCGCATCCTTGGAATTCCTTCAAGAAATGAGCGCAAATGGGAAGTTAATGACCCTGTTTTCTCTTAAGGTCTTCAGAACAGCCTAGTGTGAGGAGATCTGTTCTAGGAGTTTTAGATTTGTAGCATCTATAAGTGGTGCTCTGCTGTTAAAAAGAGCATTATCACTGCAACACAACTGAATGTAGGGATCCAGCAAAGAATTCAGTCTTTGTTGGTACTGATGGGAATTGGCCTATCTAGGAACACAGGAACATAGGAAGCTGCCTTCTACTAAGTCCCTATAGCTCAGTATTGTCTACACAGACTGGCAGCAGCTTTCCAAGGTTTTATGCAGAGTTTTCTTATAGCCCTACTTGGAGATGTCAGCGATTGAACCTGGTACCTCCTCTATGAGAAGCGGATGCTGTGCCGGTTGAGTAATGTCTCATCTCTAGCTTTGCTACATACTTGTCATGGACTGGTTGGATGCAGAGGAATGGTGGGAGGAACCAGCTGCAGAACACCCCCAAGGGAAGAAGACTCAGAGCCCAGGGGATTGGTGGCAGGATGATGATGAGTGGTTAGAGGGAGAATAATAATAAATAATAATAATAATTTTTATTTATACCCCGCCCTCCCCAGCCAAGGCCGGGCTCAGGGCAGCTAACAGGCAATAATAAAAACAAGTTGAATGAATACAACTTAAAAGCAAGATTAAAATACAACATTAAAATATTGAAACATTGAGATATTAAAATGCAGCCTCATCACAGGAGGAGAAAGGAAAAAGGAAAAAGAAAGAGGGGGAGGGAATCAAATTGCCTCCAAGCCACAGGTCAGGTGGAACAACTCTGTCTTACAGGCCCTGCAGAAAGAAATCAGATCCTGCAGGGCCCTGGTCTCATGAGGCAGAGCGTTCCACCAGGCCGGAGCCAGTGTTGAAAAGGCTGTGGCTCTGGTTGAAGCTAATCTAACTTCCTTAGGGCCCGGGACCAATAGGGTGTTGCTATTTATGGACCTTGAGGCTCTCCATGGGGCATACCGGGAGAGGCGGTCCCGTAGGTACAAGAAGACTGGGAAGAGGGGGTGTGGCAAGCTGAAGGGGTAAATGGGCTTAGTGAGCTGGGAGAGTCTGTGGCAGAGAGAAGTCCAGAATCAGAGCCAGAAGCTGAAGCAGGACAGGAGGGAGGCCAAGAGACAGAGATGGGTCTCACTGCTGAAGAGGTACAGGTGTCTCCCCTCCTGCTTGGTCTCCCAGAACCAAGAGAGGCATGAAGAGAGTGGAGGGGAGTTAGCTTCACGCAGACACAGTCTGAGATTGCTTGGGAAAAGTACTGGAGAGGATGGGACTTGGCAGCTATGGGGAGGCAGGGACTGCAACTGCTTCATAGGAGCCAGACTTTCATGGGGGCAGATGACTTGCTGTGCTCATTAGTCCTGACACTCCTGTGCAGATCCTGTTTTTGCTAATAAGGAGTTAACTCCAACTTTCTTGGTGTGATTTATTGCAGGCTCGCTGCTGCCACCACTGACTTTGGCTCTGCCCCTATGTTCCGTGGCAATGACATACTTTTTCAGATATTTTAAAAAAAACAACAAAAAAACACCTTGGGTGGTAGCCAGTGCAGCCCATTTCCTGATGGAAGGAATACATCAGTGGAACGAGGGAGAGAGGAAAACATCACAAATGCCAAGTGCTTTCTTCAGTCCCCCAAGTCCCATAAAACTGCACCAGACATTTGGGGGGACCCTCCAGATAATTTGTGGGAGCTGCAAGAGGGAGGGAGAATTGATCACCTTCCCTGTTCTGCTGATGGGTTCCTTCTGTTAACAGACAGTATAGGATAACCCCCATATTTAATTCTGAACATTTATGTACGTGGTCTTTTTTAAAATGCAGATTAATGTGGAAACAGAACAAGGCAGATTTATGTGTGAGTGCATGTCAAAATGACCCAGTGCAGAAATAGATTGATTTCCCCCCCGTTCTCCGTGAACCGAAGTTTACAGCTGCTGGGCCTGAGAAGATGTTTTGCTTAGTGTTACGTTGAACATTATAGCTCCCAACTTACAGTTATTGACGTGTGCAGAAAAGCAGCTGTGAAATGCCAGCAGACACGAGCCTTTGATATATGGAAAAAGTCAGATGAAACTGTAATATGTTCACAGAGCACAAGAGATTGGTGGGATGTAGGTTTCATGCAGTGCGGAGCCCAAACAGGGGCATGTAATTTTGTGAAGATTTCCTCCTCCTCCTACCCAAATCATGGGTCCCTTTGCCAGTTTTCCCTCCATGGTGGGAAGGGTGTGAAAAAATAGAGGAAACATATTCAAACTGAGTCTGATTTTACCAGTGCTACATCTAACCCAAAGGGAGATTTTCAGGCACCCAAAGTGAATTTCCTAATGTCATGCCTTCCTGGCGATCACTAGCGTCTGGGAAGGAAGACAAAAACCTACAGAGAAAGGGTATGAAGTATGAGTGGAAATGTATCCAAATTACATATTGTTTTCAAGAGAAGAAGAAGAATATTTTCAGCAGGCTTTAGCTACTCTTTAAAGGTCACGTTGTATTGCTGCTGTTAAGTTTCTTGTATTATTTTCTCATCAGTTAGTTAATCAAGCAGTGTTCATTCTCTTAAGTTCATCGATGATTAGTAATTGATGCTTACGACTGTAGATTCTTTTATGTGTATGGGCGCATGGCTGCATCTTGCATACACATTTGGCTGCACAAATAGGGAGGCTGCATCAACAAGACAATGGCAGCTAATAAATATATGAGATCGTAGAATTGTAAAATTGGAAGGGGCACCAAGAGTCATCTAGTCCAATCCCCCACAATGCACATCTTATACCTGAGCCAGTAGTGGTTGGCAGGGTAAGGTGCTGTTGCCTGCCTGACCTCCCATCACCACCATCACTAGGGCATTCTGGGAGCAGAAGAGGCTTCACCAGTGAGTCTGTAGTGCAGCGATCTCATAGCCTCCTCCCAGTACACCACAATGATGGCAGTGGTGTTAGGTTCAGTAAGCTACTGGCCTGAGCCAAAGAGGTCGTCTCATGTTCACAGTCCTACTTTTGCAGCACCAATGTGGAGAGCCATTTTCCCTGACAACAATGCCTTGGCTGGAATAACGCTGTACTGTGAACTAGCATCCCTTCAGCTAAGGATGGATGACAAATTCCAATCTTAAATTCATTCCCTTATGTTACTGCATTAACTGATGCTCTCTCTGTGTGTTTTTTAAGTCCTTACAATGATTTGTCAGCATTTAAATGTCCCTTTCACCTACCACACATTTTTGCAAGTGACTTTCCCCTAATACAGGGGCCAGCAAATGTTTTCAGCAGGGGGCCGCCGGTCCACTGTCCCTCAGACCTTGTGGGGGGCTGGACTATATTTTGAAAAAAAAAATAAAAATGAACAAATTCCTATGCCCCACGAATAACCCAGAGATGCATTTTAAATAAAAGGACACATTCTACTCATATAAAAACACGGCGATTCCTGGACCGTCCATGGGCCTGATTTAGAAAGCGATTGGGCCGGATCCGGCCCCTGGGCCTTAGTTTGTCTTCCCATGCCCTAATATAATGCACTTTAAAGGTTATATTTGCTAAGATCTGCATTTTTATGTACACTTGCGTCTAATATATAGGTTTTTGCACACTTTGTTTGGTTGGAAGACTGCACTTCAGAATCCAGAGAAGTGCAAATGTTGAAGGACAGCCTGTTGACTCAGGAAGTGTGGATTATGTAGGTCCTCAATGCATTGTAAACTCAACTGAATTTCTGCCGCACCTCTGCTTCCAGCTTTGCTCTTGTAGGCAGTGCAAGTTAACTGTTTTAGCATATTCACAGCAAACACACTGTTAAAGGAAGTCTGTTGAAAATGAGGTGGTTGAATTGCCCAAGTAGATGGGAGTGTGGTGAACAAAATTGAGCTTGTTAACACCTGTCACTACCACTTCGGAATATAAGATTTCCAGCCCCCAGAAAGCGAGATGCTGACTCTCCTTCCACCCTAAATATTACTGGAAAAGTGACAGTTTGGACTCGGCACTCCATGGACTTTTCCCCCTTTTTCTTCTTAGAATAATGTATAGTAACGACCGTATAACACATTGCTTGCTCAGAGCCTACTAAGGATCATTAACTGAAGAAAGGGATGTTTGACTGTTGACTTTTGGTAATGACCATTGCTTTCAGATAGGAAGTTATTTCCCCTCAATTAAAACCGGGAAAACACACAGAGCAGAACATTTGTTCAGTTAGAACAGAACAGAAATACATCTTCCCAATAATAATTATGCCCCAGAGGTAGAACAGCTCATTTTCCAGGACTCCATTGACAACTGGACTTATGTGTGATTCTGCAGCTTGGCTGAAATTTAATTTAGCTGTAGTCTTCCTTTCTTTTGCTCTGCTTATTTTAACACTCACGGCAGCTGGTGACTCAGTGAGCTTTCAAGAAACATTCTGGGTTTTGCAGGGAACTCAGCCGCTTTTGCTTCGTCTGTAGATATGGAGCAGGCAGGAGAGACCAAGCAGAAATGAGCACCTTTCCTGTATGTCTTGCAAAAGCATCTGGTTATTTTCTCTTGCACTTCTGGGTATTTCCCCCCCGAACTTGTTTTCCGCCAGTTTGATACAGCTGCCAAGATGCAAGATTCACCCTATTGGGAGTAGCCCTTGTCCGAGCTGAAATTTGATCAGGCAAGTGGCTTTCCCATGGAAATTGTATCGCTCCAAGGCAGAAGTATGGATTTCAAAACAAAACAAGAATCCATCTAGCAGAAATTTTTCCTCAAGACCAACAGAATAGTGGCGTTAAAACATCTTGATATTTGAGTAAAAAAGGAAATGGTGGGTAGAGGTTGGGAAGGTATTAAAGTTATTCATTTGGCAGGAGGCCGCAGACTTCCAAAAGGACACAGGCTTCAAAGATAAGGAGGCTGCAAAGTTTTCATTCTCAGAGGTCTTCTTTTAGAGAGAGCCAGTGTGGTGTAATGGTTAGAGTGTTGGACCAGAATCCCCACCAAAGAAGACTGGCAAATTAAGTTAATGGAGTATGCTGAAATGGCTAAATTAACTGGGAAACTTAGAAATCAAGATGATAACAAATATAAAAAAAAGAATAGGAAATGTTTATTGCATATTTACAAAAGCAAAGTACACAAGTTAATACATTAGCAGAATTTTTTTAAAAAGCCACTGGTAATATTATAGACAATGTACATAAATTGGAAGTAATCAGAGATAAAGATTTTATTGACATGCACGAATGAAAATATTTAAACGAACCAAGGGAGGGGGTGGAGGGAAGTCAGGGGATTCAAGCAATCCATGCTGTGGGTTCAATATGGCTGTTCCCTCCTATTGAACACACACAGCATTTAGCTCAAAATGTTGGGTCTGGGAGCAAAAGGTAGGGGGCAAAATTGGGTGGAAGTTATGAGTGAAGAAAATAGTGAAAACTTTTAAGGAAAAGACTGTGATCTTGGAACATATTGCCATAGCCCTTTTATTTAGATTTAGATATCAATATATGAAAAGCATACGAAAAGAGATAACACACCTACACTAACTAGAGGTGAAGGAGAATTTTTTTTGGTCCACATTTGTAAGTTAGGCAGCCTAATTCACACCTCTGGGACCGATGTGAGGATTGGAATGCAATTATCCTTTGAATATTGCACATCTCCAAATTTTGCAATACGGTTCTCAGCTCAAAAAGAAAAAAGAAAAGAAATGTAAGAACCTAAAAGTGTAAGAAAGGGGAAAAGAGAGAAGGTGTATTTTCAGATACATTTAGAAATATGTATTGTACGATGAAATAAAATGCATATTTAAATGTGTACTTTATGATAAAATGTGTACTTGAATGTGAAATTTCGTACAGTCCAAATCAGTGTGGAATTGGGCCAGACTGGACTTATGAGTGAGCACATGTGAAATTGATTTTGACTAGAAATGGACCGTCAAATCCTGAACCAAATCTGGCTGATTTAGGGAGGGATCCAGGTTTTGAATGAGAAAAACCTGGATTCCCCCAGATTGAACCACCCAGAGGGATCTGGGGCTGTCACTGGGAAGGGGTATCAGGCAAGAAGGATGCAGGGCAGTGGCGTAGCGTGGGGGGTGCAGGGGGGGCCGGCCGCACTGGGCGCAACATCTGGGGGTTAGGGTTAGGGGGCGCAAATCACGGGTTAGGGGGCGCAAATCCACGGGTTAGGGGGTGCAAATTACTTGCCTTGCCCCGGGTGCTGACAACCCACGCTACGCCACTGATGCAGGGGTCTCATTCTCCAGTAGACAAATGTGCTATTGTGTGGTTCTTTGCTATCTTGGCCTTGCTTGTGAAGAAGTCTTCTGAAGTTCGTCACAATTGCCTGCCACAAACTCCAGGCTGAAGGATTGCGAGGGCTCACGCTAGAGAGGCTCACAAAGGAGCTGAATATAAACTGCAAGACAAAAGATTCAAAAGGCATGATTATTGTTTGTGTAGCGGAAGAAGGGGAAAACATTCCATTCATCTGTATGACTCTTTTTATACAGCTCGAGCATGAGCTCATAAGTCTGAATGCCACCAGGCATATGTTGAGTAGTTAACACAAGTGAAAGTCAAATTGCGTCCTACATCAGGTATTGTGCAGCTGGGAATTCTAGACAAGTGCCAGCGGAGATACACAACTAGCTGGTGCTTGTCATGTCGCTGTTTTCCCCCCTTATCAGCTGCCAGTTTTTGTTTCTTTTTTAAGAATTTGCAGGGCCCTGAGCAAGAGGGAAAAGAGCATGTCTGAATAATAATAATAATAATAATAATAATAATAATAATAATAATAATAATAATTTTATTTATACCCCACCCTCCCCAACCAGAGCTGGGCTCAGGGTGGCTAAAACCAGTAAAATTACAATAAAAACATAATGGGGGGGAACCAATTTAAAGTATGGGTTAAAACACAATTTAAAATGCAGCCTCAATCTCTCATGGGAGCAAACCACCAGCAGCATTTTGAGGGCGCAGATGCTTTAAGCCCCATATGCTCTGCTGTTGTATTGCTAATTGCTAGGACCTTCAAGTGAAGGGTGGCAATAAATGCTTACAATAAAATTAGAGGGGGGTGGTAAAGGGACCCCTGACCATTAGGTCCAGTTGTGGACGACTCTGGGGTTGCATGCTCATCTCTCTCTATAGGCCGAGGGAGCCGGCGTTTGTCCACAGGCAGCTTCTGGGTCATGTGGCCAGCATGACTAAGCCGCTTCTGGTGAACCAGAGCAGCGCACAGAAACGCCGTTTACCTTCCCGCTGGAGCGGTACCTATTTATCTACTTGCACTTTGACATGCTTTCAAACTGCTAGGTGGGCAGGAGCTGGGACCGAACAATGGAGCTCACCCCGTCATGGGGATTCGAACTGCCAACCTTCTGATCAGCAAGCCCTGGGCTCTGTGGTTCAGACCACAGTGCCACCCGCATCTATCTATCATCTATCTATCTATCTATCTATCTATCTATCTATCTATCTATCTATCATCTATCTATCTATCTATCATCTATCTATCATCTATCTATCTATCTAATCTATCTATCATCTAATCTATCATCTTTTAAAACATCTGTATAGTTGACAGACTTTAGGGGGGGATAATCCAGCATTTAATGGCAATTCACAGCAAAGATAGTATTTCTTGAAGGGTGCAATAGAAATGGATAAAATACATAAATGGATAAAATACTTAGTACTTTATGTTATGTCTGGAGCTTTAATCCCAGAATCATAGGCAGGTGGGACTTTAGAATGTAGTAATCTGATTGGCCATTGGAGCTGTCCAATCCAGCCCAGAAGGGAAGTTTGAACCAGCCTATTAGGTGTGACCTGGGGTGTGAACATTTAGCCTGGGAGGGGCCAGAGACATAGAAGCACTGACAGACACACCCAGTGACTGACTGTTTTTATTATGAACTGAAATAAACTCCATGAAATGGAGGATTCTCTCTGAGTATATTTCAACAGCCATTCCACAGCAGGAGGAATACTGGGTGGTTCTTCTTTTTTTAAAGGGATAGTAGCTTCCAGATAACTGGAAGGTATTTGTATGCTAAATGATCTGGTGGTGCTGCTGTCTTTGATGATGTATAAATCCATTTACAGCTGTAATCTGGGTAACAAAATGAATACTCCATCACTGTACTATGAATAGTAAATTAGCCTAGATAAAAGTGTTGAACACCCAATCAAAACCATTAAGTAAGGAGACGGCTAAGATTGGTGGGGACTTGGCAGAAGCAATTATAACTAATGAATGCATTAACTGCGAGAGGGAGGCGGGTCTGGCTGGCACCCTGCGCCAAGAGAAGAAAATGGGGAGGGAAGTGTGGAGACAGTGTGGAGCCGTCTCCAGAAATAAAAGTTTAATCAACTGATGTGATTATGTTGCTGTGCGATCTTTCAGGGACCTCAGAGAGGGCATGGTCTAGTGCGAACAGTTGAAGCTGTCTTGTATCAGTCACATTTGGATGTAAATCTATACCATGGTTTGTTTACACGTCAGAACCTGCCCTGGACAACTATCTGTGGTTTGTTTGTGGCCAACAAACCACAATATGAAATCACGGTTTGGCATTGGCTTGTGAATTTCAGAATGCACCAGTCATGGTTTGCCACAGGGGATGGGCCATAGCTCAGCGATAGACCACCTCCTTTGCATGCAGAAGATCTCTGGTTCAATTCGTAGCATGTCTAGGTAGGGCTATGTAAGTGTCCTTGTCTAAAACCCTGGAGAGCCATTGCAGACAATATTGAGCTAGATAAACTAATGGTTTGATTCAGTACCAGACAGCTTATTATGTTCTTTACAGCTAAAACTGCTTTCCTGGTTTTGCTTTGTCACTCTGCCCCAGCCACCCACCTGCTTACGGAGACATGAGGCATGAGGCGTCATCAAATGGAATTGTTCATGTGGACTAAGAGACTCTATGTTCTTTTTTTCTAAAACTTGATATCTCTCTTCACTGGCCTAGCAACAGTCCGTTTCCCTGCCCACCTCCTTTCTGACAATTCATTCCTCTCCAATCTGCCCCCAACAGCCTTGAACAGAGAGGGAGGGCATTAAAAAGGCTATGGATGGTTTTCTAACATCTGCCCAAGAATCTACAATGAAATCACCACTTTGCTCTTCGTAGCCTCCACCAACTGCTCAACCACCACCTTTGAAAGGAAGTACTCCATTGGAACCTGTGTCCCTCCATATCTAAGTGCCTTTTTGACTCTGTCCCCGTTCACATGATACAATTAAAGGACTATGATACCACTTTTGGAGATAATTCCCACAAAGAATTGGGGCAGTTGTAGTTTGTTAAGGGTGCACAAGTACCTGCTAGGAGATTCCTATCCCCCTCCCAGAACTACAATTCCCAGAGCTTTTAAAATAAATTCCTCTTCACAGAGAACCTTGGGAACTGTAAACCTGTGAAGCGAAGAGGGCTCCTCTTTCAGCACCCTTTACAGCTCTCAGCACATTTAAAGCACATTGTTTCCCCCTCCCCCTAAAGAATCCTGGGAACTGCAGTTTACTCCTCACAAAAGCACAATTCCCAACTCCTGTAAGAAACAATCCCTACTTGCCTCACATTTGATATAATACATGATGTCTGATGAGAGTAGGTGGGTACTGCTTGGCCAAAATTACCTTCTTGGCCAAATGGGGAGGGTCTAATTAAGTTCATGGGTTGGAGGCTCCCAAATGATGATCTATCAGGTTATCAACAAAGATATCTGCTATAGGACTCTATATCCCCTCCCCCTTGCATTGGGAGAGAGTATAAGGCATGTAGAAAAGTACAGTGGTACCTTGGGTTACATACACCTTCAGATGTCTTTTAAAAGTAAGATACAGTGGTACATTGGGTTACAGACGCTTCAGGTTAGAGACGCTTCAGGTTACAGACTCCGCTAACCCAGAAATAGTACCTCGGGTTAAGAACTTTGCTTCAGGATGAGAACAGAAATCGTGCTCCGGCGGCGCGGCAGCAGCAGGAGGCTCCATTAGCTAAAGTGGTGCTTCAGGTTAAGAACAGACCTCCAGAACGAATTAAGTTCTTAACCCAAGGTACCACTGTACATGCTAGACCTGTTCTAATATGACACGACACAGTACAGAGTTGACCTCTGGAATTTTCTACCGCTAGAGGCTATGATGGCCACCAACCTGGATGGCTTTAAAAGAGAACTAGGCAAATTCATAGATGAGAAGGCTAGTAGCCACAATGGCTAGGTTCTACCTCTACTGCAGGAGAACATACATGCTTCTGAATACTAGATGCTGGGGATCACAAGTGGGGAAAGAGTTGCTGCACACATTTGCTGCTCATGGACTCTCTGAAGGCCTCTGGCTGGTAACTATGGGAACAGGACGCTGGGCTGGATGAGCCTTTGGTAGGGTTGCCATATTTCAAAAAGTGAAAAGCCATTCTCCAAAGGTGTGGGAACAGGATTCTCTGCAGGGCCACTGTGTGTGTGTTTTAGAAAGGACCCAACGTCTCTCATCCTCTAATTTTGCAGTTGATGATTTCCCTGTTAACCCACATTAGTTACAGCTTTAGAAATTTCAGGTCTTAATTTCCTAATCCTAAATCACACCTTGGTGGTGTTGCATTTTTAGAGAAATGTTGATGGAATATTTTTCCCCCTTTGTTACCTTGTATTATTAAAATAGCTTTTGCTGTTTAAGGGGGGAAACATAGCTAGTAATTCGGAATTGTTCTAATTAAATACAATAGAGAAGGCTGCATGTGTGTATATATGTTTTTCATTTAACCAAAATAACCTGACAGCACCTTTCTAAAGCTGGTTACCTGTCATTTTATAATGAACTGGTAATTATGCATTTTATCTCAGGGCAAACAGATATAACAAAGTTTTCAAAAGCATGAGGGTTATGGAGCTATTATTTGTGTTGTGAGCATGCTACATAAGAAATTTAGACTTACGCTGGTCTGTAGGGAGGGGGAAAGCGAGTGGGCTTGATACATTGTCGTATTTTGTTCTTGACAATTTGATTAAAACTGCTGTGTGTGTTTTCTTTCCTAACAATTTATTCTAAAGTGTTTAGTAGCTGTGCTAAGTAAATGCTTCTTAGAACCTGTGCTTTTTCACAGCAAATTTAATTGACAACTTTACTGACTTTTTGGTTCACTTGTTACCTTTCCTTCCTTTTTAAAGGTCTAGTTTAAAAATGTCTCAGCTGTACAATTTTTGACACCACTTTGCATGGTGTGTGTGTGTGTGTGTATGTGTATGTGCCTGTGCCAGTGCCACATGGCTCTTGAATTAAAAACTAAATCCTTACCTACAGAAAATGAGCATGTCAGGCAGCAGATTTGGGCTTCACCTTTTCCTTGGCACACTTGGGGCCAGATTCAGTTACCCAGTTCCAGGAATGGAAGCCAGAACAAGGACACCCACTAGTGCAATGGGCCATTCCCCAGATCTGCTCTGGAGGATCAGATTCCTGCATGGAGGGTAGAAATCAGCTGTGCTGCATTCTGTCAGGTCTTGTCCTCAAAATTAGCAGCAAATATCTGATTCCAGGCACTGCCGTGAAGTCACAAAAAGAAAGCTTAATTTTTAGATATATGACTGAGCTTGCACAACAGTCTTGTCTTGATTTGTGAAAAGCCACTGATTCAAAATGGAAGTCCATGATGGAGAAGAATTCTGGGATTGCTAGGATGCCATTTTACTGGTCACGTCTGCTCATCAACACACGTCCCAATTGACAGACCACGATTTTGTAATCTCCAGCTAGATCAAACCACTTTTCCATCCAAAATCTCTCGTACCATTAGGAGACTTCTTAATTATTGCTTTCATAGAGCCATTAGTCAGTATTCACCCATTCTGAAAATTCCCACTTTTAGTAAGAGGTGTCGTTTGTTTATTGCCAGCATTCTTATAAAGAGTTGTTCAGATCCAAATAAAGCACTTCTGCAGAAAACCCATAATTAATTTACAGAATGTGCTGTCGCTAGATGGCCATTAGCTTAGATGGCTGTAAAAGAGAAATAGGGGATAGGTTGTTATCAATGGCTATTAGTCATGAAATCTCAATGGCAATACCTCTGAATAGCAGGTGTCAGGGAGCAATAGCAAGAGAGGACCATTGCCTATTCATGTCTGCCTTGCAGAGGGATCCAGTTTCCCACTGCAGGAAGAAAGCTGCTGAAATAGATGGACCTTTGCTCTTATTCAGCTGGGCATTTACATTCTAATCTAACAAAAGAAGCTAAGAAGAGCCTGCTGGATCAGGCCAACGGCCCATCTAGTCCAGCATCCTGTTTGCACAATGGCCAACCATTGTGGGAAACCATGGGAATCCTGTAAACTGGACAGAAGCACAACAGCACTCTCTGTCCACCTGTGATCCCCAACAACTGGCATTCGGAGACAGAATGCCCCATGTCAGTGCAGGTAGAAGCTAGCCATCAGGACAATTAGCTGATGGTAACCTTTGCCTCCATGGAATGGTCTTAAAGCCATATAGGTTGGTGGCCATCATTGCTGCCTGTGTTCACCTGTGTGCTGCATAAAAAAGAAGTTTCTTTTATCTGTTCTTGATCTTCCAACATTCAACTTCATCCACAAGTTCTAGAGTGGTGAGAGAGGAAGAATAGCCCTACTCTGTAGCTGGAGCAAAAACGAAGGCTTGGGCACTTCCACAAGCTTGCCTCTAAAGCCAAGAGGATTGTTGTTAGACACTGTGTCTTGTGTGAGTGCCTGGAGGCGGTTGGAGGATGGATGGCGGCTAATGGATTGAGGTTGAATCCTGACAAGACAGAAGTACTGTTCTTGAGGGACAGGGGGTGGGCTGGTGTGGAGGACTCCCTGGTCCTGAATGGGGTAACTGTGCCCCTGAAGGACCACGTGCGCAGCCTGGGAGTCATTTTGGACTCACAGCTGTCCATGGAGGCGCAGGGCAGCTGTCTACCAGCTCCATCTGGTACAAAGGCTGAGACCCTACCTGCCTGTGGACTGTCTCGCCAGAGTGGTGCATGCTCTAGTTATCTCTTGCTTGGACTACTGCAATGCGCTCTATGTGGGGCTACCTTTGAAGGTGACCCGGAAACTATAACTAATCCAGAATGCGGCAGCTAGACTGGTGACTGGGAGTGGCCGCCGAGACCACATAACTCCGGTCTTGAAAGACTTACATTGGCTCCCAGTACGTTTCCCAGCACAATTCAAAGTGTTGGTGCTGACCTTTAAAGCCCTAAACGGCCTTGGCCCAATATACCTGAAGGAGCGTCTCCACCCCCATCGTTCTGCCCGGACACTGAGGTCCAGCGCTGAGGGCCTTCTAGTGGTTCCCTCACTGCAAGAAGCAAATCTACAGGGAACGAGGCAGAGGACCTTTTCGGTACTGGCATCCGCCCTGTGGAATGCCTGCCCATCAGATGTCAAAGAGAAAAACAACTACCAGACTTTTAGAAGACATCTGAAGGCAGCCCTGTTCAGGAAAGTTTTTAATGTGTGACATTTTAATGTATTTTTAATCTTTGTTGGAAGCCGCCCAGAGTGGGTGGGGTATAAATAAATTATTATTATTATTATTATTATTATTATTATTATTATTATTCCATGCGCTTTAGGATATAGGGCAAGAAGCTAGGAGCATCCTTATTTCCCCCTCTTCCATTCCTGCATCAGCTCTACCAAGCAAACGGGATGTCTCTATCATGGATACTTTAATTGAGATTCCAGCATTGCAATTCAACAATTCTATGATTCTATGTGATTGGTTTGAAATTGGGGGTGGGGGGAGTTCCACATTCTGAAATGCAATGCATAGGAAACAATACATTACTGTACTTGTATCCCAATGTTTTATGCATCCATCAGTGGCCTCCCACACAGGGAACTAATCAGGTGTGCACCATCTTCAGTTCACCGGTGCTGTAGCATCAGGTGCCCCCCAGTGTAATTTTTGGTGTTTACTGCTCTTCAGAGAGCATGTGGGGTTCAATTAATTAAAGCATGCAAACAGTCTGAGATCCAGAGAGGGGAAGTGCTCTGTGTATATGAGACGATATCACTGGAAAGAAAACAGGGACATTGTTTTCCATGCGAATCACCTGTGTTCACACATAGGCACTGAACAATTGCCAAGAGTGGGTCTGCTGAGCTTGCTCTGTATATGCAAAGAGGCAGTTCATAAGCATTTGCTTTGGGAAAGTGTCTCTCTTCTTATTCCTCTTAGTACTGGTGGTGGTGATGTTTATAGATCTGGGATTTAGCTATCCCCGCACAAAATCGGATCTCTTGTATGGGTATGCAAATCTTCTCTGAGAGTTGATGGGACAGAACCTCATTATCCTTTGCAAAACGTAACAGTCTCCAAGTTCTTCTCATGCAAGGAAGACAGCCATTGGCACCAGTCAACACTGATCTTTAGGGGTTTTTTAGGTCGTAGCACAGAGAGAAAGAGAAAGAAAACCCAACTCCCACTGCATTCCTTTAGAGATTTCTTATAACCCCGGGGCAACAGAATATGAGCTGCACTTGCAATTTACTTTGCTGTCCCTACCGTAAAAAAGAAAAGAAAAGAGGAAGATTGGATGGAGACTGTGAGCAGACTTTGCTCTGCAGAGCACAAAGCATAAGCTGCAGTAGCTTGCCAAACCAAACTGCATTATTCTGCTGAATATTAAAAATGAGTTAAACATGTTTCATGCAAGAGGGTGGGAGGTGGAGTTGCTTTCTCTTCTTCATCTCTATTTCCCACTATCCTGATCATCATGGCAGCAGATGGAAACTTCTGGGGACCAGTTGTGGCCCTTCAGACCTCATTTCCTGGCCTTTAGGACTCTGCCCAGATCATGCCCCTCCACAGGTCACACCCTTCCTTGACCCTGCAACTTGCTTGAGTGCATTTGCCTGGCTGGACTGTGCCCTTAAACTGTGCTCACACTTTTTGCTTGTTTGTTTTGGAGGATGTAGAGGAGAGACAGTGTATATGCATGCACATAGGAAGCTGCTTTCTAAACCGAGTCAGACCATTTGATCCATCTAGATCAGACCTATGGGACCGCCTCTCCTGGTATGTCCCACGGAGGACCTTACGGTCTTCAAATAAAAACATTTTGGAAGGTTAGGCTGGCCTCAACCAGAGCCAGGGCTTTTTCAGCCGTGGCCCCGATCTGGTGGAACGCTCTGTCACAAGAGACTAGGGCCCTGTGGGACTTGACATCTTTCCACAGGGCCTGCAAGACAGAGCTGTTCCACCAGGCCTTTGGCAAGGCACAGTCTGACCCCCCTCCTTCGGTAATCCTCACAGAACTCTAGCCCAATGGTTGCCATTAATTTGATTTTGAATTGATTTTAGAATGCATTTCAATTAATTGATTGTGATTTTATGTAAACTGTGTTACTTTTATTGCTGTTAGCCGCTCTGAGCCCGGCTTCAGCTGGGGAGGGCGGGATATAAATAAATTATTATTATTATTATTATTATTATTATTATTATTATTATTATTATTATGTCCAATGTGCCGATTGCAATCAACCAGTCGATCGGAGGATGGCTTTTGGTCGATTGCACAACCAAAGCTTCATCACCTCTGCCCGCCACCCTCTCCCATGGCAGCCAGACACCCTAAGCACACGCTCAGCTGTGGACGGAGCAACTCTGCAGGCAGCATGACTGGTTGAGTCTCCACTCTGGCGCTGCCTCTGCCTCCTCGCTGCTGCCTTAAGCACCCTGCTCTGGCCATCAACTTTGCCCGATGCCCAGCCAGCTGGCCAGCCCCAGAAAGGTGTGAGGTGCTTGCCTCTACCCCCTGCAAGCCACAGCCCCAGGGCCTGGAGGCAGGGGGTGGTGACGAGGCACACGGGCTCTGCATGGGCTGCAGAACTGCGGAGGGAGCTACGGGAAGGGTGGCGCATGGAGAGAGATGATGACACCCCTCCTCCCTCTCTTGCCAGTTCCCATGGAAAGAAAACGCTGGGTTCCCTGCCCATCTGCTGTCTCTCCTAATTCTGTATGGATGCTGAACTTTCCAGCTCCAGCTGCGCTTACTCGAAAGCTTGTCGTCCAGTAAAGGGGGAATTGGACATTTGGGGGCATGTTGGCTCCCCACATGTGCCAGGGGTCCCGAGAGGGGACTGGTGTGGGGGCAATAATTTGTTATTATTTTTTATAATAATAATAAAAAAATATTATTTCTACCCCTCCCATCTGGCAGGGTTTCCCCAGCCAAATATAATATGTTTAAGTTGAAGAGTATCAATGGGAGAGTGCGGTAGATCACTGCCAGTTTTTGATACTGGATAAAGATCACAGCCTACTTGAAGTTGGACATGCCTGATCTAGATCAAGAGTGTCCACACGGACTGGTAGTGGCTCTCCAGGATTTCAGACAGGGAATGTCTCCCCCGGCCCTACCTGGAAATGCTGGGGATTGAACCTGGAATGTGCTGCATACAAGGCAGTCCTTCCAAACAGTGGTAATGTGATAGCACTGGGGAAGCATTGCAGAGCAAACTGATAATGCAAACTGGAGGGGCCTACAGACTGGAAAGAGGGTGATCTGTCCATCCCTACTGATGACCAGTTTATCTGTTGTTGTTGTTGTTGTTTAGTCGTTTAGTCGTGTCCGACTCTTCGTGACCCCATGGACCAGAGCACGCCAGGCACTCCTGTCTTCCTCTGCCTCCCTCAGTTTGGTCAAACTCATGTTCGTAGCTTTGAGAACTCTGTCCAACCATCTCATTCTCTGTCGTCCCCTTCTCCTTGTGCCCTCCATCTTTCCCAACATCAGGGTCTTTTCCAGGGAGTCTTCTCTTCTCATGAGGTGGCCAAAGTGCTGGAGCCTCAGTTTCAGGATCTGTCCTTCCAGTGAGCACTCAGGGCTGATTTCCTTCAGACTGGAGAGGTTTGATCTTCTTGCAGTCCATGGGACTCTCAAGAGTCTCCTCCAGCACCATAGTTCAAAAGCATCAATTCTTCGGCAATCAGCCTTCTTTATGGTCCAGCTCTCACTTCCATTCATCACTACTGGGAAAACCATGGCTTTAACTATACGGACTTTTGTACTGAGGACCTTCCTCAGTAGCATGCTGGATGCCTTCCGACCTGAGGGGCTCATCTTCCAGCATCATAACTTTTATATGCCTGTTGTCTTTGTCCATGGAGTTTTCTTGGCAGGGATACTGGAGTGGCTTGCCGGTTCCTGCTCCAGGTGGATCACGTTTGGTCAAAACTCTCCACTATGACCTGTCCATCTTGGGTGGCCCTGCATGGCATAGCTCATAGCTTCTCTGAGTTATTCAAGCCCCTTCGCCACAGCAAGGCAGTGATCCATGAAGGGGCCAGTTTATCTAATCCCCTTTAAATCCATCTTTAAAAGTTTTTCAAGCTACAGTGTGCCGTTATGCTTCCTCTAGGTGGAAATCCAAATAAGCATTACTTCCAATGCGGGTGTTTGGTGGGGATAAAAAGGGCAAGTAAAATAATGGGTTATTTTGTAGCAGCTGAAACAGAAGAGGACAAAAGTGACATATGCTTCTACTATGCAATGAGATGGAGAATTACAAGCACAGATCCTCGTGCTTTCTGATACCTCTCTCCCCTACCTCTGTGTCACTGCAATTTTCCATTGAAGACTAAATAACAGAATCGGGTTAGAAATACTTCTTTTTGCAAAAGAGGAAAATATATCCATTTTCTTATACTAGGTGTGCACCCTCTCATTGCAGCTTTGCCCTTCACATAATTAGTTCAGATTATTTCCCCCCACTACCATACAAAAGCAAGCCTGATGCTATCGGGCAGATGTGTTTTGCTGCCTAAAAGCTTCGAGTCCAACGTTAAGGACCCTCTCCTTCCATTAGCCAGGATCCTGGTCTAATTCCCCAGAGTAACCTTTTGTTTGTTTGTTTGCAATTTCCCCATGATATTGCTGGTATCCTCTTCAGAAATTTTGCTGAAGGCTTAAGCTAAGCTTTGGATCCGTGCAAACCCTGTGATAAATGCTGAACGACGTGTTCCGCTGGGCCATTTATTCTACTCCTACACAGGACTTCCGGGTCATCGTTAATGGCGGATTCCCTCTGAGTCTCAGAGGGACCAGCTCCGCAGGATCGGGTCTTACCGCTGCGGCAAAGCGGGGGCCCTTTAAAAATCACAGGCGGGGGAAGCCTGTGAACGTGGGGACTCGGCGGGCACCATTTGCGCCCCCCCCAATTTGCGAAGGGACCCTTTTAAGGGCTCCGAGCGGGACGGGGTGAGCGGCGCAGTGCTGAGAGTCGACTGCTTCTTCCGCGGAGCGAAGCCGCACAGCCACTATCGGAGAGCGCTGACTTTTTCCTGGGACAATTGGACTTTGAAAGCAACTACCCGTGAGTAGGATTAAATTGGATTTAAAAGGAGAAAGAACAAGTTAATTCGACACCGAAGTGGGAAGGTATAAACAGGAAGTCTGCCTTCCTTTCTTGTAAACAGATCAAAGCAAAGAGACTGTAAATTGGAAACTTGGAAAGACGTTTGGAAAAAGACTTAAATCTTAACATCAGGAAAGCGGTCTCCCCTCCGGATTGCAGGAGAGGAGGGGGGAAGGTTTGAGTTGTATTTACCTGCAAAAAAAGGGGGGAAAGGAAGCTAAAATCCGCTGCCTAAAACCTGGGAACGGACTGCCCCTAGACAAGGAAAGCCGCTCAGTGGAAAGCCTATCGGTAAGCAGAGGACTTTTGACAGCTAGCTCTGCAAAAGAGATACAGTGTTTCTGGACTTCTCCTGGTTTTAAAGTAACTGTCTAAGTGCACTGAAACTGTTGTTTTTAAGTGAATTGGGGGACTTATAAGGACTATTTTTGTTTTTAAAAGTTGCAAGCTTTGGCTGTTACTGTGTCCCCCTAGAGGAGGATTGACATTGTTACAATAACAACAGGGTTAGAGGAAAATTCCATTTCAAAACAAACTTTCAAAACAAACTTTCAACTGTGGGATCGACCTTGAATTCTCATGAGAGTGTTATGGCAGATGGGAGAGCAAAGTTAGAGCTGGCGCAGGAAAAAACTACTAGGTCTGGCAGACACTACCAGACAGACACTGCGCAGCAGCGAAGGGCTTCAACATCTGGAGCATCTGGAACATCAGGGGCTGCTCCTCCACAGGTCAAACCAAAAGTTATGTCGTCTGAAGACGTTTTGGCACATGCACTTGGAAAAATTAATGAATCTTTGGAAAATTTAGCTAAGCAGGTAGCTGAGACAAATAAACAAGTAGCTGAAGCATCAGTTAAAATTGATCTGAATACTACAAGCATTAATAATTTGGGACAGAAGGTGAATACCAATACAGAGTCTATTGAAAAATTATTACAGGAATCTGCTTCGACCCGAAAGATAGCTGAAGAAGCAAAAGATATTGCAACTGCTACTCAAAAGAAGATACCACCAGTATATAAGCAATTGGAGGACCATGGTTTGACATTGCCTATGATTGAATTGAAAGAGAAACAAAGAAATTTCAGAATCAGGGCTGTACCAGAACATGAGAAAGATAATCCGGCTGACTTTCTTACACAGGAATTTACAGATTTTTGGCAACAGGACTTGGGGAAGGAAGAATTTAAGATAGTGAATGCATTTAGACTTGGAAGAGGACAAAGGAGGAACAAGGTGAGGGACTGCTTGATTACTCTTCGAACAAAAGAGGAGAGAGACAAAATTTTGAACCTGCACTATCAAAGGACTTTGGAAATTCACGACTCAAGTGTGGAGATATTTAAGGACATTCCAAAACACCTTCTGGACTTAAGGCTTAACTACGGAGACCTAGTTGCCCTGTTGAGAAGAAATAGAATTCTCTTTAGGTGGGAATTTCCTCAAGGCCTATCCTTTAAATACAAAGGAAGAAAGATAAAAATAAGATCAGTTAACGATAAAGACAGGTTTCTGAAAGATCACGAAGAAGATCTACAGAAAGAAGCGGAATCCGGAGAAGAGCCAAAAGCACTGGAAAAAGGAATACTAGACATAGCAAACTTATCTTTTGGATTGCACAGTCCAGAGAAAGAGACACCATTGACAGAACAAGAACAGACACTTGGTGCAGTCGGAGGCAAAGCGAAGTAACCCCATCATGGCTCTGCAACTTTTAAGTTGGAATTGTAACGGTCTTAGCTCTCCTCAGAAGAGAAAAAGTGTTTCTCATTTACTAAAAAAGGAACAATTGGACTTGATTTGTCTACAAGAAACACATGTAACAAGGTTACACAGGAAACTACTTATTAATAAGAGATTGGGACAGGAGTTTATCTCATCTGACAAAGTTAAAAAAAGAGGAGTTGTGATATATGCAAAGGAGAGATTATTACCGAAATTAATCTTTAAAGATGAACAAGGAAGATTCCTGGCAATTGAAATTCAAGTTCAAGGAGAGAAATTTCTGATTGTAGGAATTTATGCACCGAATGAGGGGAAATCTGAATTCTTTAAAAAGTTGCATGAGACCTTATTGGACTATTTGGATTACAATCTGATTTTGTAAGATATTTATTAAAGTTTTAAAAGTTTATATAAAATAGAAAAAACAAAAAACAGAAACAGTAAAAATACATACAAAACACATACAACAACAAGTATAATTTCAATCCCTTATATTCATAAAACTTACTTTCCCAACCTCCTCATACCTCCCCTTTCTGTATTCCAATCTCTAATTAATTCAATTCAGCAAATCCTTCCCCTAATTTCTATATAATTTTTGACCTTTCTTTTCTTGATTACAGAATCATTACAGCTTATAACCACTTAATTTCTGAATCAACATCGTTCTAACATTCAATAATTTTACAATGTTTCTTAAGATAGTCCTTAAATTTCTTCCAATCTTCTTCCGCCGTCTCTTTTCCCTGGTCTCGGATTCTGCCGGTCATTTCTGCCAGTCCCATATAATCTATAACCTTCATCTGCCATTCTTCCACGGTGGGTAGATCTTCAGAAAAGAAGGTTCCCTCTCTTCCCAAGGGGTTCTTTATTCTCCAAATGTCCACTAAGTCCATATTGTCTGTCATCTCAAAAAATGTTTTTGGTAGTCTACCATCCTTGGTAACTACCTGTCTTTGTGCCTTGTCCATGTTTGTAGATACTACTCCATTCATGTCCCCCATCAAAATGGACATGCCCAAGGATTAAGGCTTTCTGGGAAATGATCTATAATGAAACGAAAAAGGTATTTAAATATACCTTTCTGAAGAAACCAGAGGCCTTCCTTCTGGGCATTGTCGGCCAATTGGTGCCAAAGAAGGACAGAACTTTTTTTATGTACGCTACAACAGCAGCAAGAATACTCATTGCAAAGTATTGGAAGACACAAGATCTACCCACTTTGGAAGAATGGCAGACGAAGGTGATGGACTATATGGGATTGGCAGAAATGACTGGCAGAATCCAAGACCAGGGAGAAGAGTCGGTGGAAGAAGATTGGAAGAAATTCAAAGACTATCTACAGAAATATTGTAAAATTAATGAATGTTAGAATGATGTTTGATAGAAATTAAGTGGTTTCCAGCTGTAATGCTTTAAGAGAATATGAAAAAAGGGTTATAAATAGGTAAAAATCTAATGGTAAGGATTTGCTGAACCAACAATTTGAAGTGGAATACAAAAAAGGGAGGTATGAGGAGATCCGGGAAACAAGCTAAAGGAAAATAAGCAATGGAAAATCTGTGTGTTTTTAACTATTTTTATTTTGTATTTTTGTTATTTTTTTCATTTTTATTGTAATACTTTAAAAAATCTTAATAAATATCTTAAAAAAAAAATAAAAATATTCTACTCCTACACAGTCTTAAGCACTCTGATTTCTCCCTACAGAGTGGTTGTGGTCGCCCCTTAATTAACTCTCTCATTTGGAATCATTCGTTTCTTGGTTATTTTAAAACTGCAACATATTAAGGTGATTTTGAATAAGATAGGGTGTACTCTTGGGATTCAAGCAATCAGAATCTTGCTCTTCAGTCCTTCCAATAAGTTACTATGGTGTATTCTCCTTTACTTCAAAAGCAATATTTGAGATTCAGGATGTTTTCGCAAGTGATATTAAGAATTCTCCTTTTAGTTCATTTGATTCAAATATATTGATTCAAGCCTGTGCATAAGGTTAAGGCAATGAGTAATAGCTTTTCATGCAAAATGCAATCCCCCCCCCCAATCTGGATACTTACTTTAAATTCCTTCATCAGGATAAATACTTTTTTTAAAAAGTGCAAACTCCCTCTGAGAAATCTTACTACATTCTTTTGAATTGCCTTGAAATGCCTACAGATGTTCTGCCTGAATAGGGGTCTTCAAATTTGCATCAGATTTCACTTTAGATAAAATTCAGTAGCAGCAGCACCCCTTAGAAATTGTACTAAACTTTTACCAGACTTGAAACACTTTGCAGATGTGGACCTCAGCAGGTCTCTCCAAGTTTTTCTGACTGCTACTTTGAAATTTAAATAGTTTTAATTCTTTGCTGTAATTAAAATGGCATTGGAGCACATCTTGACATGATATTAAGTGGCTGATGGATCAGTGAGGACTAATGGGCTGCATGTTGGATTTGGATATGAAATATACAGTAATCTGCCACACAGTTTCTAACTGGTCAGATGTCTCTATCTTGGCCTAAGTTATCCACTTGTAAATTGTGAATTATTGAAAAGGTTGTTGTGAGATAAGGAACCAGATAAAGACTTTACATAAAGTTTTTTAGGTCTAATAAGTAACAATGATTAACTGTTTCTTTCCTTCCCCAAGATTAGGCACTCGGGTTTCTGGCAAACAACTGGAGTGTTTAAAGACTGTCTCAAGGCAAATCTTTAAAAAAATGTAGTATAGACACCAGCAACTGGGAAACACTGGCCTGCGAGCGCTCCAATTGGAGAACAGCCCTTACCAAAGGTGTCGTTGACTTTGAAGATGCTCAAACTCAGGATGAAAGGGAGAAACGTTCTAAGAAGAAGGCACACTTGGTAAACCATGATCAACTCCCACCCAGACACCTTTGCCCCCACTGTAGAAGGACATATGGGTCCAGAATTGGCCTCCACAGTCACTTACGGATCCACTGTTAAAATCGTGTTTATGGAAGACAATCTTACTTGGCCACAAGTGATTGCCAAAGAAAAGAACAAGCAAGTGGCAGACAAACAGACCAGTTACCTACATTTAGAAGGCAGAAAGAGTGCATCGTATTTGGGGGGTCTTTCTGGGGCTGAGTCTTTGGGATGATTTGATTCCTAGAATCAGGAAGCCTCTGGGCTGTGTGATGCTAACTTAGAGACTTGAACTCCCCCCTCCCAAGTTCCATAATCCTTGACACCTCTTCTGCTTTGTCTGATGAAGCTCAGTTAACATGGAGGAGAGAGTTCAGAACTTTGCCAGTTTCATTGCTTTTAAAAGGTTGATGAGTGACAAGTAAAACATAGCTCTTGCTAAATTGTGGCTAATAATAATCCCACATATACTTTCCTCCACTGCAGGCAGGAGGGTGCAAAATGATAATATGTGGAAGGAAGGAGTAAAGGTGTTTCATTATCAAACAATAATGTGTTGCTAATAGACACCATCCGTCACTCTATAAATATGATTGCTGGCGATTACATGTAATCAAGGCATCCTCATTCACAGCAACTTGCTGGGCGGAGGATGCTTGGAGGTGACATGCAAATCAGCCAAGTGGTCCCACTATTGGCACTCCTGAGGCCAAAGGCAAACTCATTAAAGTGGTCACTCAGCCAATGGAGCCTCACATTCTCAAACATAGCAGCTCCTTCTCAGTATACCTGCCTGTGCTGGAGTGCTTTTCTGGTCCTCTGTGGGCCACATGTCTCTGTGGGCCACAACAAGTTCATCAGCCATATTCTGCTGATATCGGATACCAAACTGCGGGAGGCAGTGGAAGACAGGAGTGCCTGGCGTAATCTGGTTCATGGGGTCACGAAGAGTCGGACACAACTAAACGACTAAACAACAACAACAAAGGCAGTGTGATGGTGATCTGAATATTTCAGTGCCATCCAGTATTAATACATTGGTAGAGGCAGCAGAGCAGAGGGAAAGAACTTTAATTTCCATGCTGTCCACCTGCTGGTTATTGACCTGACCACTGTGGGTAGTCCATCCTTAATATTGCTCAGCTTAGCTTGGACCAAACATCACAGCATCAGTCAGCTCCACTCCAATCTTATATGACTTTGATAACTTAGGCAGAAAGCGGGAAGAAAACAAACACACACCAAACAAACCCGGGAGCTCAGATTAAACAGGCGTGCATTAGGATAATGAGCACGGCAGGAAGCGGCACAACACGATGATTGACTGTAAGCTCTGTATCAAACACGTGGCTATTTCCATTAAAATAAATTACCTGCTCAAATGTTTATTTGCCCCTATAGCCATTGTTTTGGCATTTAATGGAGAAAAGAAGTGCCTGCATGATGTGAGGAGGTGTGACATAAAAGTCTTACGGTCCAAATTTGTGTAGTACAACAAATGCCCGTTTTATGTGTCATCCCATATAAAAGCTAATGGAGCCTTTTATAAGCTGCTGCCCTTTTGTCAGTTTTCTCACTAATGCACATCTCAATCAGCTGGTCAAAATTAACAGCATCTTTTAAAAGTATCAGGGCCTAATTTAAGCCTGGGTACATAAGGCTAGGGACGTGGGTGGCGCTGTGGGTTAAACCACAGAGCCTAGGACTTGCCAATCAGAAGGTCAGCGGTTCGAATCCCCGTGACTGGGTGAGCTCCCATTGCTCAGTCCCTCCTCCTGCCAACCTAGCAGTTCGAAAGCACGTCAAAGTGCAAGTAGATAAATAGGTACCACTCTGGCTAGAAGGTAAACGGCGTTTCCGTGCGCTGCTCTGGTTTCGCCAGAAGCGGCTTAGTCATGCTGGCCACATGACCCGGAAGCTGTACGCTGGCTCCCTCGGCCAATAAAGCGAGATGAGCGCCGCAACCCCAGAGTCAGCCACGACTGGACCTAATGGTCAGGGGTCCCTTTACCTTTACCTTTACATAGGCTAGAGCTTAGTCCCAGAAACTGGAAACAGGAAATTGTTACAGAATCTGCCTCTCCTGGATTCACCTGCAGCATCTGAGGTTGAGATTCACTTTGACCACCTATGCTTGCAACAGGAACGGAACATAAATTGGAAGCCATGTTTCTTCCAGAGACGGGGAGGGAGGGTTAGGGGTGTATGAATTAGGATCTCCAATCTCCCCCCCCCTTGGCCCCGTTGGTTTATACATCCCTATGGTCATTTTACATTCCCTTGTACATGAAAAACAATGACAAAAGTTATTGACGAATGAAAGTAAATGTGATTTTAATTTTTATTATTTTCAGAAGTTGTGCAGATTTTTTAATTGACATGCAAAAGCTGAACACTTCTCCCCACCTCTCTCTCTCATTCATGTGTATATATATATATATATATATATATATATATATATATATATAAAATCTTCTTTCAGCAGTTCAAATGGGAGGGGATTTGCTTTCTTTTGCTATTACCATTGTGAGTTTCCATGCACATAATGCACAATCCACCCTTCTTGTCAGTCTTCCAAGCAATCTTTGAAGACATACTGCAGTAATAGCCCACTTCAAGACCATTCTTCTTATAGTCGGGGGCCTCTGTCTGTGTCTGAGAAGCAGCTGTGTCTTGCTTGCTCCCTAATTCTACATCCATTCATGTGTCTTGTACCTCTGCTTCCCTGAAATCATTTTGTTCAGGTGTTTTGGAGCAAAGGAGTATCGGACAAAAAACAACAACACAATAATGAAAATCAAGTGGCCTTTTGTTGGGGTAGGGGGAGGTATCTAGAGATGGCGCAACTCCTGGAAGAATAGGACTTGCCAGAAATTTAGTTTTCTGCGTTTAAAGTTGTTGAGAGAAAGAGTTGAAGTCTCCTTTGCTTTATTTACTTGGTGACTTGAATGCTTCCTCCTCTAGGTATTTCTTTCTTTTTTTAAACTTCTTTTTCAGATTCTGAAAAATGCGTACAACAAAGCGTGTTCTCCTTCATGGAGAGCACGTGTTGCGGTGGGGTCTTCTGAGCCACCCCTCTGTTACCAGGCAGGGTCTCTAAAGATGGCCTGGGGCAGTGATTGGTTCACTGGGTTGCTGGGGTAAAAGTTATGTTGCAATTTTGGTGGGTGGGGTAAAATGTTTAAATACTCTGCACGCAGCCCGGAGCTTTCTCTTTGCTGTGTGCAACGGATCACCTGGAGCACTTGGACCGTCTGGAGGACAGTGGAGCGATCTTCTCATTGTCTCATTGTCTGGTTACATTTCTTTATTTTCCCCTTCTTTTTAATCTTCTCTAGTCCCTTAATTAATTTATTTCCCCCCTTTTTTTCTGTTTGATTTCTCACCCCACCCCTTACCCTGCCCTTTGGGAAGATTCTCCCTGTACCTGTGAGCGCTGCCTGTGCATAATCCTCCTTTGCTTGCTTTTCCCAATAGGTAGAGAGCCCCCATCCGGGGCTTTCTTTTGCAAAAAGGTTTTCCCCATTTTCGCCTGTTTAATTGTGGGGCTAGTCAGGGCTGTTCCCAGATTACCTGGAATCACTTTCATTTATAGTATCCCCATAGGTTGGCTTTATTTTGGGTGTGTGCAGTGCTGTTGGCCAAATTTTAATCTAGCCTTGGGCGGGAGCACTATTTTGAGTTCCTTTCATATTGCAATGAGACAAAAAGGCAGAGAGCAGAAGCAGGGAGGCTTGCACATATCATTCAAGCCTAAGCCTGCTACAGTTAGCAGTACAGTAAATTGTTAAGTTTCTGTGACATGTGACTCATTCTCTCTATAAGAATGTATCTGTTTGTTTGCAGGCTCACTTGTTGCTAATGTATATCTTAGGCAGACAGAGTGGAGCCAGAGGCTCTCTGTGCCTCCAATGAGCACTCTTTGTATGCTCTTTAACTATGTATGCTGTTTCTGAACAAGTTTATTTTCTTCAAGTTTGTTTTTCCCTGATAGTGGCGACTGCCATTTTAGAGACGAGCCATTGTGGCTTACTGGCTAGAGTACAGGACTAGGACCTGGGAGACAGGGTTCATATCCCCCACTTAGCCATTGTGATAACAAAGCAAAACAAGCTGCTCCTTT
This sequence comes from Podarcis filfolensis, assembly GCF_964270895.1. Lineage (NCBI taxonomy): Eukaryota > Metazoa > Chordata > Lepidosauria > Squamata > Lacertidae > Podarcis > Podarcis filfolensis. The sequence continues at coordinate 87,412,126 of NC_139609.1, forward strand.
TGGACTAATTTGTTGCTGGGTAGTTTGGCCCATTTGTGATATTGCTCCCAAAAAGAACTTTGGGTTTCTTGAGGAGGTGCTATGGAGAGAGTCAGAACTTACAGGGTTAAGAAGTTCTGGGTGACGTCTCACATTCTTTGAGGCGGGTTTAGAACACGGAAGTGGGAGTGTTCTAGTGTGTCTCTCTGAGAGAGAGAGAGAGAGAGTCTGTTTCTTGTCCGCTCAAGGAGAGGATCGAAGATGGGTGCGGTGTCACCGGGAAAGTTACGATCTGTTGTTTTTGTACGAGAATAAAGCTCTTTGTAAGATAAGGAAGAAAGCGTGCGTCGGACTGATTTACTACGCACTCGGCAATTACTGCTTTTGCTTCTACCGCTGTGTACTTCACTCTGCTACATTGCAGCTGGAAACTGCCCAGAGGGAGCAGAGCAACACAGAGGAAGCATGTGGGCTCCGGGGGCAAGAGAAGCTGCCAGTCAATTTCACCAAAGGTGCTTCCCTCTAAAGGGCAAGCAGGGGTACCTGGACAGGCGGTGGGCTGCCTCGAGTTTGTTATCTCATTGGAAACATTTATGTCTGGCTTAGCAGGTGATCCTAGGGCTTGGCCCGCTTGGCCCTAGAATTTGATGTCCTCTGGCAGCGTTTCTGGCCTGAATAGCATCCCCATGTGGTGCACAAGGCATTGGTTTCACCTGTTCCTCACATTGTTTAGGTTTTTTCTTTTTGCAGACTATGACAGGGCCTTTGCAGATGCCTCCAGAGCTTGCCTCTCCTGCAGAGGATGACTTGTTGATGCCCCAGGTGCCTTCTTCCAGAAGGAAGCGTCTTCAGAGGCAGGAAAAAGCGGAGCAGGGATGATGCTTACACCTCCTTGCAGGTAAATCATCACTGGGCTCTGATGATGATTCAGACATCACCTTGGACCTCTCCAGGGGTCAGGGTGAGGCTGTTCCAGGTCTTTAGGGATAATCTGAATAGCTCAGCTGGTCAGCGTATGGTGCCGGTAATGCCTAGGTTGCAGGATTGGTCCCTGTATGGGACAGCTGCATGCTCCCTCATCACTCTACCCGGACACTGAGGTCCAGCGCCGAGGGCCTTTCTGGTGGTTTCTTCACTGTGAGAAGCCAAGTTACAGGGAACCAGGTGGAGGGCCTTCTCGGAAGTGGCACCTGCCCTGTGGTACACCCTCCCACCAGATGTCTACTACCAGACTTTTAGAAGACATGTAAGGCAGCCCTGTTTAGGGAAGCTTTTACTGTTTGATGCATTACTGTATTTTAATATTTTGTTGGAAGCTGCCCAGAGTGGCTGGGGAAGCCCAGCCAGATGGGCGGGGTACAAATAGATGATGATGATGATGATGATGATGATGATGATGATGATGATGATTATATTGTGGGAGAGTGGACTAGATGATCCTCGGAGTCCCTTCCAACCCCACTATTCTATAAGTGGTAATTCACTATGATGGGAATGTTAGACGCAGGGCTGCCATCATCCCCTTAGCTCGCCAGGATCGCAGGGACGGGGACATGTGGACCACTTGCGCAGCTCCACATTTCAAATGGAAATTCCCTGAGCAATAGAACCTGAAGCTGGTATGCAGGAAGCTGGCCCGGTGGCAGCTTTGTTGGGACTTTTTTAGGGTTTCTGGCCAGTGTTGGCCCTGTAAATTTACACATCATGGTGGCAACACAAGGCAGGGCATCTTGCCCAAGCGGGGGCTGGCAAGCAATAACTCAATACCTCTCGCCCATATTTCCATAAAAATATCTCCCTTGAAAGCCTGGCTAAAAGGTTATCTAGATGGGTCAGTAGCTTTGTGCTTGTGGGAAGGGTTTTCCCAAGGTTTGGGATTCCTCTGGCTTTTCAGCCAGTGGCTCAGAATACAGCAACTCAAAAGCCAGTTAGAGAGCTACCTGTGGTAGCCAGAAAGAAGGTTAGGAAGCAGCTTGCATTGGGACGTATGGTGGGATCCCCTTGATACTCCTTCTAGTCCCGTTTTTCTTTTATCCCCTTTGGGGATCGTCCCTAAGAAAGCCCCATATAATTCCATCTGATCCATATTTATTGCATCCCAAAGGCACCTCAGTGAATGATGCTATCCCTCCGGAATTGTTCCATGAAATATGCATCTTTGGATCAGGCAGTTGAGCTTACCAACAAATTGGAGGAGGTGCCTTGTTGCCATTATGCGATATTGAATCGGCTGTTAGGCTGCTGCCACTTCACCCTCAAGATTTTAAGTAGTTAGGCTTTAATTGGATGGTCCTTATATTGATAAGGCGATGCCAGTGGGTTGCTCAATAGGCTGTGCAGCACTTGAGTCCTTTAGCGCCTTTCTGGATTGAACATTGCGAGTCAAGACTCGTTTAACTGGGGGTATCGTTATGTGGATTATTTTACTGGCTGGTTCATGTGACACCAGCCTCTGCTTAGCTTACTAGATGCCCCTTTATTCCCTGAGGAGCTGGGTGTTCTGTTGGCAGTGGAGGACAGTGGGTCCTACTGCCCCTTTTAACATATTTGGGGCTAGCTGGATATCGTTGCTCAAACATCTGCTTGCCTGTGGAAAAGCTGTTTGCCTTGAAGGATGTTATTCTTGTAATACTTCCTCTGAAGCAAGTGTTGCTTTGTCAGATCCTATCATTCCTAGGTCAGTTAAATTTTGCATGCAGGGTGGTTGCTCCAGGCTGCCCCTTCCATTTCTGCTTGGCCAGGTGGTCTCATGGCCCGGGGTCCCTTCATCATCATGTACAGTGGCCTTGAGCCTAGCAGGGCAAGGCAATCACATGTAACCTAACTTTTCTCGAGTTTTCCCCATTGTAGTGTCAGCGCACATCTGGACTGAGGAGTTTAGGGGCCGTCGGGTCTGTCTTGGTCTGATAACCAGGCAGTGTGAGAGTCCTGGCAAAACGGTCCTCATGCTCTGGCAGAGTCTTCGCACTGCTTAAGGTTTAATATTGCATTTCTGCTCGCTTTATTTCGGGATCATCTAATGTTTTTGCTGTCGCTCTATCCCGTTTTTTCAGTTGGAGAGCTTCAGATCCTGGGCTATGGACGCCCAGCTATAGCCGGATTTTCTGGAGCTCCTGTGGCACTTGGCAACAATTAATAATTATGAGGAGTAGTAACTTACGTTTCCCCATCCGCTTTCAGGTCTTATGAGAAGGCCTGGACTGATTTCTTAAAATTTAGCTGGCAGTCCTCGGCCATTCAGAGGAACCTGCCCCCATCCTCTGAGCAGGACCTGCAGTAATTCGCCCACCTGCTGCAGATCGGATGCAGTGTTAAAACTATCAGAATTCAGTCCGCTGCAATGTCTGCTAGAGTAAAACTTTAATTTTTCAGAGACCCTTCTAAAAGTGTGTCGTGCGCAGGGTCTCGGAAGGTTGGAATAGGCTCCAACCTTCACAGGACAGCAGGCAGGAAGCCGGTCAATCTTTGACCTATGCAGTATCTGCAACAAGTTAAGACTTGTTGGCTGGTTCAAGATCAGGACGAGACTTATTTCAGTATTCCATTGTAATTTTGGTGTACTGAGGGTTGGGGAAATTGTGTTGGAGCCAGCATGGGGCTGAGTTTGGAGGCTTATTGCCTCAGGAATTTTCCTTATCTGCTTTGGAGCTTGTCATAAGTGTCTGGAGCTCTAAGTCAGACCTAGTGAGCAGGGTTGCCACTATCAGGCTTCCAGTCACAGGTGAGGTGGGCCCTTGCCCTGTTATTGGATACCGGAAATATTTGGCTTTTCATTCCCCTGGGGGCTGGCTCGATCCTAGTGCACAGAAATGGGTTCCGGTTCGACAGGCATCTAATTGCTCACGTCGTGCGCCAGATATTGCAGCCTGCGGCTTGCCTACCGCTGAACACACCTCATTCCTTCCAAATAGGTGCTGCTGCAAAGGCTGCGCACTGGGGCCTGTTAGTAGACAGGATTGTGAATACGGGTCAGTGGAAGTCTGACGCTGACAAAGGTTATGTCAGGAAGCATCGCCAATGATGCCTGTACTGATGCCTGTCTGTTATTCCTTTTTTCATAGGAGCAGCTGTGCGCATTTGGATTGTCGGCCGCAGCATCATGCCCTGAGCTGGCAAGCACCCTGACGAGTCTGGACTGGGGGCGCCATCTCGGCCTTCCTGCCCATGTTTCTAGCTCCAGTCCACATCTGGATTGTGGGGCACAGCATCGTTTACTGGGCTGGCATCAGAGCTAGGCAGTCTAGAAGGGGACTGGGTCTTGGCCTCCCGCAGCATGTGCAGGTGTTGTGGATGTCCAGGTGCAGAATGCAGTGGAGCGAATTCATCCCGCTAATTAAGCAGAGGGTGCTTTCGGATGGCCCCCTCATGGCAATTGTGGTTCAGCTGGGGGAGAACGATGTGGCAACTTATGATTGCTTTACTTTGCGCTCCACGATTCAGAGAGACTTGGGGGAATTGGTGACCTTAATACCCACAGTTAAAATATTTTGGTCATAATTGCTGCAAAGGCGCAATTGGCACGGCATTTCTCGACCTGAGGCTGCTGAAAGGGCCAGGAAGCGCATTAATTCCGCAGTGTGTAAGAAGGTGGCGGATTTGGGTGGATTGGTTATTTCCCGCCCGGATATTACCTTCAAGGCTCTGGCCCTTTACCGCAATGATGGAGTACATCTCTCTGTACTGGGGAATGATGTTTGGTTGGATGCGGTAACTGCAAGGTTGAAGGTTGGGTTGGGATTGTGATTGGTTGGCGGCGAGCGTAAAGGGCTCGATTGGCAGTTAGGCATTGGTTATAAATTGGTGGAGGAGGGGTTAGGATAGGCTGGGCCTGCCCCTCCATGGTTGCTGCGGAAAGGGAATTCTGTTAAAGGAATCCTGGGGCTTGCCATCTTTTCGTCCAATCCCTGGAATGGGACTAGGGCCGGCAAGCCTTCGGGGAGCATGCGGATGAGAATTGAGGGTCTGTGACTCAGCTCCATTTCTCCCCGACTTGCTTTCCACCACACTGTCTTTCGGTGGTGCCCAGAAGTCAGTTCTGTCCCCAGGCGGGGGGACAGATAGTCTTAACCAATGCCTAAACAACCATTCACGGTTTTGTATTTAAATAAAGTTGTGGCCAAAATTATGCCAAAAACCTTAAACAAAAATTAAGTGTGCGTTGTGAGTTATTTGGGGGGTGGCTTGGGGACCTCGACACGCAAACAACCCCCACGTACCCCCACGTACCCCCACAACACCCCCCCAAGTGAAAATACAGTGTAAACATACAGTCAAACATTAAGCAAGTTTGTACAATAGTTTATACCTGATTATAGAGAAAGTGGGGGAAGGAGGTGGCAAGGCCGACACAGTGCAACCCCCCCAATGGGAATACTAGATTGTCTCTGCTGGCGTGCTCGCACCATGCAGACCTCACCTTTGTCTCACCCCTCTGCCTCTACCTTGTGGTAAGCAGCAACAACATGACTGATGGGAGATCAGGTGAGCACCACTTACCAACTATGCCATCTGCTTCTGCCATTAGTGATCTATGGCATCTCCTCAGTCTATAAAATAGATGCATTATGTGATGTTTTGTCATGTTCCTTATATTTTGAGGCTGGGCCACCCAGTTAGGTGGGTAGGGTACAAGAAATAGATTATTATTATTATTATTATTATTATTATTATTATTATTATTATGGCTTTCCCCCATCTGTGACATTTCCCTCCAGAAAAATGACACGCCTGCCTATATATATGTGGAAGTGCAACAGCATTATGAAAACGATAAAGAGACATTTAAAATTAAATTGGGATGGATCAAGCATTAGAGAGGAGCTCCTATCCCCTACGGGTACATTTGTAATGTTTAATCTAATCATCATTCTGCAGCAGATACAATTCTAGCCTACATCAAAGGACCCAAAATACCTCTTTGATGGTTTAATCGTAGCTGCCTGTGTAATGACAGGTGGCCACAACCACAATCCTAATTTGAAACAAGCTGCAGACTTGGTTAAAGACACACAGGCACACACACATACTTCTGAGGAGCCTGTTTCCTTGAATGGGCAAGGAGATGACTGAGGGCAGAGCAATAGTAAATTTTCAAGTGTTGCGCTAGGCATCTGTTCCTGTTGACATTGCTTTTTGAGATCTCTTCTCCAAATGCATTATCCACTACCCACAAATATTATTGTGTTTGTTCAGCTCCCGTTTCATATTCACTCAGGAAACAGCACTGGTAAGAAAACTATTCTTTTGCATGTTGGTTCCGGCATGGTTTTTCCAATGGCTTTGTGCAAGCTGGATCAGTCTAGAATTGCCACTCAATTTTACCAAAGCAAGTTCCAATATAACTAAATCTACTGTTCATTACTCATGTTGCCTTTAACCTGATACAAACACATGCACGCATGTACGCATGCACACAGACACAACATGCCATATGATCTAAATTTAATTTGACTCATATTAAATCAATGGGTAAGCTGGTTCTTGAGTGAGTGAGATTTAAACGAATAAAATGCACCGGAATTTCTTTAAGCTTATTATTATACAGTGGCACCTCTGGTTGTGAACGGGATCCGTTCTGGAGGCCTGTTCGCAACATGAAAAGAGCGCAACCCACAGCGGCACATCTGCACACACACAGGTTTCAATTTATCACTTCTGCGCTTCCACATGACGTCATGTTGCGTGTCTGTGCGTGCATGAGCGGCGAAACCCAGAAGTAACCCTTTCCGGTACTTCCCGGTCTCTGTGGGACGTAACCTGAAAGAACGTAACATGAGGCAGACGTAACATGATGTATGACTGTACCTTAAATCAGGGTATTATACCTTGAACCAGGGTAGGTATAGATATGGTGAGAGTGCCCAACACTTTTACGATCCAGAGAGCTGCACAGCTGATTGCCAACTCAGGTTAAGAACTTCAACTTCTGTGTGACCAAAGGGAGGGGGGGGGATTAGATTTAGATGCTGCTGCACACGATTTCTGTATGTAAAATGGGCAGGGTGTGTGTTTGTGTGTGCATATTTGTTTTGTTTTATTTATTGCATTTATATCCCACCTTTTTGTCCAAGGACCTCAAGTTAGTGTGCATGGTTTCTCATGCTCCATTTTATCTTCATAACAACACCATGTAAAACTGAGAAACAGTGACTGGCCCAATGTCACTCACTGCTCATTATGGTTGACTGAGGATTCAAACCCTGGTGTCCCAGTTCATTATCAGTCCAGCACTCTAACCATTACACCACACTGCCTCTCTTTAGAGCTTGTCCACCCAGGGCAGTAAAGTGCTCTGGACAGCCCTGCCCACACAGTGAGGTGTTCTGCTTTCTTGTGCCCACTCTGCCTCTGTTTGTTGCAAGTATTATTGTTTTATAAACTGTTTTGCCAGTGTGGTGCAGTGGTTAAGAGTGGTAGTCTCGTAATCTGGTGAACCGGGTTCGCTTCCCCGCTCCTCCACATACAGCTGCTGGGTGACCTTGGGCTAGTCACACTTTGAAGTCTCTTAGCCTCACTCACCTCACAGAGTGTTTGTTGTGGGGGAGGAGGGGAAAGGAGAATGTTAGCCGCTTTGAGACTCCTTAAAGGGAGTGAAAGGCAGGATATCAAATCCAAACTCTTCTTCTTCCATCAAGAAATGCACCAATGCTCTCTCAACAATGCAGCTCAGTGGTAGAGCTGGGAGACTACTCTGTCTGAAACCCTAGACCAAAGATGGGGAATGTTCAGCCCTCCAGATATTGCAAGACTCCAACTCCCATAAGCCCCAGCTGGCATGACCAGTCATCAGGGATGATGGGAGATGGAGTCCAATGGTTGACTCGGTATAAGGTCCCTCCCTATGTTCCTAATTCTTTATTTAGCAGTGTATGTGGCAATTAGAAATCAGCCAACAACTTTGAATTGTAACATCTTACTTCCAGAAGTCGAGAAGCATAAGCAGACAGCAAAAGCACACGGATACACACACATGCGTGTTCTAAATGATAAATAAATGTTTACAGATTAATTGGCAGTGGCTAAGAATATTTTCCCCCAACTAGTGAGCTTAACATTAAAAAAATGGATGTGAGTTTGAATCCTCTGCTCTGTTATATTCCCACAGGCTATAAATGATCCTATTTTAAATGACTAGGAAATAATGTATTTGTAGGGAGAGGGTGTTCGTGATCATTTGTTTTTGCTTGATCAACTATACAAGGAACATTCTTCCTAAACAGCACTAAGATGCTCAAGTATTTAAGGCTCCCTAACGTAGAAGGTAATAATTATTTCAGTAGCAGCATAAGTCATGGGGAAATGGAACATACAGTCAACTATATTTTCCATAGACCATTAAACCATATTTTCCAGTTAAATGAATTACTTCTCAGAGGAGTTCGGTTAGTTAAATTTACAAGCCAGCCTTCCCTCACCACCCAGACTGTACTGAATAACAAGAGGATCATCTGGCTGTTTTATAATAATAATACTCAAGATCAGGCCCAGGACTGGTGTGTGGCACACTCAGGCAAATGCAAGGCCCCTGTACCCCTGGTGGAGTCTGCTAGTATTACTGTTGGATGGCCACAACCGCAGATATGCAGATATGGCTAAGTGAGCCAGCCAGCAGTTAGTGGGGTATGGGTGGGAAAGATGCTACCAATATAGTGGGTGAGCCTTAAATAACTAACATGGCAGTACCATGGAGGAAAGGCTGGGAACTTGGGGAAGGGTCATGGCTCAATGGTACAGTATCTGTTGTGCATGCAGAAGGTCCCATGTTCCATTCCTAGCATCTCTAGGAAGGGCTCAGATAGAACCCTGTCTGGAACTTTGAATAAAAGGTAAAAGTAAAGGACCCCTGGACTGTTAAGTCCTGTAAAAGGTGACTATAGAGTTGCGGCGCTCATCTTCCTTTCAGGCCGAGGGAGTCGGTGTTTGTCCACAGACAGCTTTCTGGATCATGTGGCCAGCATGACTAAACCGCTTCTGCCACAACGGAACACCATGACGGAAGCCAGAGCACACAGAAATGCAGTTTACTTTCCTGCCGCAGTGGTACCTATTTATCTACTTGCACTGGCATGCTTTCGAACTGCTAGGTTGACAGGAGCTGGGACAGAGCAACAGGAGCATGCTCCATCATGGGGATTCGAACCGCTAACCTTCCAATCGGCAAGCCCAACAGGCTCAGTGGTTTGGAGCACAGCACCACCAGCATCCCTTGAATAGCTGCCAGTCAATGTAGGTCATACTGAATTATATGGACCAATGGAATAAGGCAGCTTCCTAGCTATCTTTGCTCTCAGTTGTCCTTTGTAATCTATTTGGCTGCATAGCTTTGTGCTGTTAGCTCCAATCTGGTGGGGTTACCCTTATGATTAACCAAGGGAGCAAGAAGCCTTAGCAGCTGAGGAACCACTAGTGCTGAAGCATATTGTATAAACATAAGAAGGGCCCTGCTGGATCAAGCTAAAGGCCCGTGTATTCCAGCACTCCATTCTCACAGTGGCCAACCAGATGCCCGTGGGAAGCTTGCCAGCTGAACCTGAGCGCAACAGCACCACTCTCCCCACTTTTGAGTCCCATCAGATGGCATTCAGAAGTCTATTGCCTCCAACAGTAGAGGCAGAACATAGCCATTGGAACAAACTGCAAATTCTTCATATTTACTCGGTACAATGCCATACTCTATTTTAAATAGGTGTATGTGAGTGCTTTATGTGTTCTTTGAAACAAATATGTATCCAGAAAATGTATGTTAGGAGATGGGAGTTTCTTGAAGGGACACATGACGGGGTGATGGGATTTGCAGTGTTTCCTCACAACCTGTAGAAATGACAGCTGAGCTAAAACTTCTAAGAAAACATTTTTTGCCTGAGAAAATTTCCAGAAGGGCTAAGCTTGCCTGCAAATTTCATCCAGTTCTACCTCAAAATAAAAAAGTTATAGATTTGGTGGTGGTGGTTGGTGTTGAAAGATGTCTGGCACAAAATCTTCTGGACCTATTTGCCTGTCATTTGGAAAACTTTAACCACTTCAGAGGGTTTCTGTGTCTTCAAATTTCATCCACTCCTGTGAACAGGAAAAATAAACAAGCACTTACAGCCATTTATTGAATCCTCAATAGTGAATAAAAGGCTGGAAAGGAAGAAAAGTCAAATGGACCTTAAAACAAATCAGGCAACCTATAGTCCATCTTGGGCTGTAGCAGGCTTTTTTTCTAAAGCACCAAATCAGAGTCCAAACTCAATCTTGTGGTCAGTGCACACACTTAATTTACATTTCTCCATTTTGGGCTGCAAACAGAGATAAAGACTTTGCCATGAAGCTGAATTCAGGGGCAAAGCTCCCATAGATTTGGCAGCATTCTCCTCAAAATATTCAAAGCAGGCATGCCCACACATTGGGGGGGGGGGGGGACTCCACACATGAAATTTCTCAGCTCTGTTACCTTGACTGTGTGCACAGATTAGATAGCTGTGAATAGCGGTGGGTAATTAGGCACATTGCCGTGCACAATGACAGTAATTGTGTGGCCTAATTAAGACTGGATAACTTGTTTGAATACCTAGCCCCATGAGATCGAAGACAGGTTGAAGTATTCTTATGCTGAAGGAGCACTACATTGTTCTAATGAGAGGTGGTTGTATTATGGGATGGATCTGGCACTAATTAGGACTGAACCATGCCCCGTCCATGTTGGAACAGTATCCTGGGAGGTGATGTCATTAACTAAGTGATAATTAAAGGGAAGGGGAAGAGAGGAGTGCCAATTGAGAGGTCATTATGGAGTAGGCCCCTTATTAATTAGGGAGGGGTAAACCCCCAAACTGGCTTCAGAAATAATCTGAAGTCAATAGAGGTATTTCTTCTTTGGGTGCCCAAGAATTAATTTCATGTTGAACACGTAGGCTCTGGCGTGAGGTGATGACTTCTTCCATGGGTTCCCTCCATGCAAGGAATACCCAGGGGTTGGTACAAAGCTCGGTGATACAGCAATTGCTTTGCATGTGGAAAATCCCAGGTTCATTTTCTACCATCTCCAGTGAAAAAGGTCAAGTAGACAATGATGTGATTAATGTGTTTTCTCAGGATGGTGGAGGATGTGTGTGCTGTGCCCTGTTGGTTTAGTGGTGGTGGCACTTGCCCTTCTTCTGATAGGAAATGGTCTGTGGGGGGATAAAAAAAATGAGGGGTTGAGAAGGGTCATTTGGAGGGGAATGAGACAACAAACCATGCCCTGGGGCCCCCAACCTCTCTCACTGCCATTGAAAACTAATAAATGAATACAGTAGAAAGAGAACCTACCCATGTGACATTGGCACAAAAACCTCACACATACACTAAGTAAAATAATATAAGTTTATCATACACCCCTCTCTCCCGCCACTCTCTCTCGCCACCTCTCATCTCTCACAACCTTATACAGTATACAACATTAATGTCTCACATCAGATGTGACTGATCTATACAAAATCCCCTATGACCTGAAAATAGAGACAATGTACATGCTTTTGTAACCCAAGAAAATCTTTAATAAAAACAATTTAAAAGAAAAAGAAATGTCCCTATCTACATCTGACAAATGATGGAGGGTATGGGATTGGTAAAAAGGTAACTGAAAGGCAAAGTCAAGACAGTCAAATTGCACCAAAATGCTTTGGGATTGTTCAAAGCTTCAGTGACAGAAACTCAATGAGAATGCACAAGGCAGAAAGGTACCGCCAGAGCCAAGAAGATGCCTGGTCAAAGCCAAGGTTGATATTAGAGGCAAGGTTTCCTTCAGAAAATGGAAGTGTTGTCGAAATGAGGGAAACCTACAGAAAAGCAAACTTTGGCCAAAGAAAGGCAAACAAACAAGCAAGCAAGCAAACAAACAAACAAACAATAAGGGACAACACTAAAAGCATAAAGCACAATAACAAATTTTAAAAACCCAAAACAATACAAGCAGGAAACCAGCTAAGGAGGCAGTTGGGTCTTCGAATGACAAGGGAATCAAAGGGAAAATAAGATTGCCTGCTTCTCCCCAGAATGCCAATCCAATGAGTCCCAGCAGTAAGCAGTAGGTGAAGAAAGGCAGGATCCTAAGGGCTGATTGAAGAATTCCATTCCCACCCCCCACAAAAACAGAGCCAGTGTGGTGTAGTGGTTAAGAGCGGTAGTCTCGTAATCTGGTGAACTGGGTTCGCTTCCCCGCTCCTCCACATGCAGCTGCTGGGTCAGTCTTGGGCCAGTCACACTTCTCTGAAGTCTCTCAGCCCCACTCACCTCACAGAGTGTTTGTTGTGGGGGAGGAAGGGAAAGGAGATTGTTAGCCGCTTTGAGACTCCTTCGGGTAGTGATAAAGTGGGATATCAAATCCAAACTCTTCTTCTTGTTCACAAAAACGTTCCTATCAGTTATTCCAAATGGTCAACTAACAAAGCCACACTAGGTCTAGGGAGCAAAAGCTGGAGAGGAAGAGCTAAGCAGTAGGCTTATAAAGCCTTGGCCCACCCCCTTCCTGATTGGACATCAGGCCTCACGTGATCTGCCCCTCAACAGCCTTCCTTTGGGAACCAACAGAGCCCTCTTTGAGGAAGAGGGGTGAGGGCAAATGTACCCCTGCTGAAGAGCGGGAACAATATTGTTCCCGTACATAATAAACACAGGTCCATTTTTCAATGAAACTTTTACTTCCTTGTTTGCCCCCTCTACATTTAATAATGCCTGTCAGTCTTGACATATAAACCACATCACATATCAATAACCCAGTTAGGCAACTTCTTATTTGTGTTATATTAGACAACATCAGTTCCCACTTGGCTGGGTTTGCTGAATGAAACTTTCACTCTGCAATTTTGTAAGCCTGGACTTAAATGCTGATGATGCTGGACAGTTGAACAGATTTCAATTTTCCTCTCTGAAATCGCATGAGAGAAGCTTGTTCCAAAGCAGAATGATAACAGATTGTGAGTTAGGGCTGCTTTTCTAAAGAAGGAGAGAAAATGGGTTGCTGTTATTATTATTAATGGTCGCCTGAATCCAGGTGCAGTGCGAAGAAACTAGGCACGCAGCAAAACTGGCAGCCTTGCAGGAGACCAGGCGCTCTTGTAACCCCGGAGAAGGGCTGTAGAGTATCTGCTCTAGAGAATCTGCTGTTTGTGGAGACAGTCCCAGGTTCAATCCGCATGATCTCTAGATAGGGCTGCTCCATGCTCATGTGACTCAGTGCCTTTATTTATTTATTTGTTTGTTTGTTTATTTATACATACCCCACCCATCTGGCTGGGTTTCCCCAGCCACTCTGAGCGGCTTCCAACAAAATACTAATATACAATAGTCCTTCAGATATTAAAAGCTTCCCTAAACAGGGCTGCCCTCAGATGTCTCCTAAAAGTCTGGTAGTTGTTTTTTCCTTGACATCTGATGGGAGGGCGTTCCACACGGTGGGCACCACTACCGAGAAGGCCCTCTGCCTGGTTCCCTGTAACTTGGCTTCTCGCAGTGAGGGAACCACCAGAAGGCCCTCGGAGCTGGACCTCAGTGTCTGGGCAGAACGATGGGGTGGAGACGCTCCTTCAGGTATACTTCGGCCCTAGCCAAAGCAGTAGGGAGGAGGGGTGAAAGGGGGGTGGGTGGGATCCAACTTATGTTTACTTTATTTAATTTTGATGAACACTTAGCAGGTCCCCCTTTTGTTTTGACTCTTTCCCTTGAAGTCTAATTAGTCCATATGTCCTTTCATATTGTGTCTAATCTGCAATTGTATTTCTCATTATCATTTGGTGAGGATATGCTGCTATTTCCTCTGGTCTCATCAGATCTCTTTTATGTTTCGCTTGTACAAAATTAATTACATTGTACCTTCAAGCATAATTTTAACAGTGTCTCCATTGCGCCGTGCCTGCCTTTAATTAATGCTCTTCTAATGTAGGTTTTAGAGCCAAATGGTGCAATATTCCAAGCATCAAAGAAACAAAAGATCTAACAAAGCTGAAATGAAAAGGCGAGACAAAGCAGCCGGCAATGTATTCTCGTCAAAAAATGTCACTTTGACTTTATTTTAGATAGCACAACTGAAGAGCAACCCCCCCCACCCCCAGCTCTCGGTGAAATTGCAAGGGAAGGAACATGCCGAACTTGGGAATGAAGCTATAATGTTCTAGTTCGTGTTGAATTAAAGAGAAAATCTTTTGTGGTGCATATGTTGTATGTGTGTGATTTTCTCTATAGGCTGACCACATGATGTGCAGTGGCTGACCACATGATGTGCAGTGTGGTAGGAAAAAAACCAAGGATGTTTTCTACAGTCCCAAATAGACAGAACATTACTGCTTTTTCTGGGGTGGGGTGGGGGACCAAATGTAAAAGCAGAAATCTGTGCTTCCACACTTTCTCTATGCTGCTATGAAATCTTAGCAAGATGCAGACAAAGCAAGTTGTGTGCCAATAAAAAGAAGGGAAAGCTGTTTGCCCAGAAACCTACTTGGAAGGGTTTGAGATTCATCCCCACTTATCCCAAACTCGCCCGTTCTGAATTTGCCTCATCACTCATTTCTTTCAAGGTTACATGCAAAAGGATGTATCTAATATGAAGCAACACTAAGAGAGAGTTCCACACATCTTTCACCGAACCTATTTCCCAGGGGTATAATCAAGAGGGTAAACTGGCTGCAGGAAGGAGGTTATTTCATATAATTAAAAAGGGTTATGTCTGCTTTTTAGTCATGGTTGGTTGGAAACACTTGTCATTCACAGCACTAAAATATGTTCATCAGTCTTTCCCTGCAGATACATTTATTGTATAATGACATGGTCGATCATTGTTATTCTAAGACCCAATTTGTAGACTCAGCGGATGACGTTGCAGTTCAGATATGGGAGGAGCTGGGTTTCTCTACAAATTCCATAACACCTCATGTAAGGTGGGCTGTCTGTGTGGAATCTATATACCCAATGGCCTGCTTTCTTCAATTATCCCCCCAGTCTAATAATAATAATAATAATAATAATAATAATAATAATAATAATAAATAATTTGTACTCATCTGACTGAGCCAGCCACTCTGGGCAGCTTCTGACACAATATACTGAAACACAGCAGCAGCAACAACACATCAGAACATCACACATTAAAAGTGTCCCAATATAGGGCTGCCTTCAGGAGTCTATGGAAGGTTGTATAACTATTTATCTGTTTGAGATCTGATGGGACAGCGTTCCACAGGGCAGGCATGGCTACTGAGAAGGCCCTTTGCCTGGTTCTCTTGTAACTTCACCTCTTGCAACGAGGGAACCACCAGAAGTCCCTTGGAGCTAGACCTTAGTGTCCAGACTGAACAATGGAGATCGGCACGCTCCTTCAGGTATACAGGGAGGTGAAAAAAGGAGGCAAGATAGTAGGAGTAAAGCCATCATGTATGTTGTTATTGTCTGGAGCTTCCACCTCACATGTAATTTTATTTACATGGTGGAAGGGCTGTGGAATGGTACCCTACCACTAAATTTATCAATGTTGCCTCTTGTGTGTGTGTGAACTGAGACAGTGGCTTTTTAAACCATGGCCCAAACTCCACCAGTGGTCCCTGTTATATGTTCAGGTGGTCCCTGAGACAATGAAAAGAGCAGAGGGAAATGCTCAGCACAACTAAGTGAACATCACTGATGTTGCTCATTGGGGAAGGCCAAGCCTACTCCAGTACTTCAGATGGACTGTTCATCCAATGTCATCACAAAAGGAATAACATTGAGTCTTTGGGTGTAGCCTCTAGTACTCAACTAAGTTTATTTAAGAGTTAGAGTTTTGTTTAGTGGCTAGCATGATGGATTCTAATTGGCAGGGGCACCAACTATAGGGGTCTCTGTGTGCCCGAGCACCCACAACACCCACACCACAGGGTCCCTGACACAATGTCAGGGCCTTGCAAGGCCTTGGACAGCATCTCTGAGGCCTCACAAGATCTCATATATGCTGCCCAAGGCCTCGCAAGACCTGAGAATCTTACTTCCGGTCACACTGGAGGTTCTGAGGCTGGGGGTGCTCATGACATCATGACGTCACGACATCACGTCACAATGTGATGTCATGATGTCATGAGCACTGGGCAACCATAACCTGGGGCCTAACCAGCTAATTGGAAAGGACTGGGTTGAAATTACCACAGTTTTCTCAGCGACTTTGATGGACTCTCCTAGGTTTTTTTGTTTTGATATCCAATGAAGTCGTTGCATGATCAGAATGAATGACTTCTGTTTGTTCAATGGAAGTTCCCTTCCCTCTCCTCTTCCTGAGGGCCCCCTGAAGCCACAAATCTTCTCTGAGAGTTCTCCCAGTCCTTTGGGCAGAATTTGGATGGGTGAAGGGGCCCATTAGGAGAAGCAGAGGGAGGGGAAATTTCACTGGCCTAGCGGAATGATTGTGTTGAATATATCCTTTTGCGTTTAGAAGGATTGGGGGCTTCTGCTTTTATTTCTCAGTGTTTTGTCTGAGTTTTGGGTTACGAGAACCTACAGTTTTAGGGTCCTTTCATTCTATTTTCAGTTTAGTCACAATGGAGATACAATGATATGTCAATTTTGGTTGGTTCAGTTTCCCATTTTTCAAATCTTAAATTCAGTTCTCAACATTTCTGCAGCAATTTGAGATTTTTAAACATACATACATACATACATATTTTTGTAAGCAGTTTTGACAAATGTACACATTTTTGCAAGCAATTTCTCCAAATATGTTGCATGTTATTTTCACTAATATGTTCTTTTTTATGCACACATCACCCTAACCAGTGTGATGTAGTGGTTAAGAACTGTAGTCTCATAATCTGGGGAACCGGGTTCGCGTCTCTGCTCCTCCACATGCAGCTGCTGGGTGATCTTGGGCTAGTCACGCTTCTCTGAAGTCTCTCAGCCCCACTCACCTCACAGAGTGTTTGTTGTGGGGGAGGAAGGGAAAGGAGAATGTTAGCCGCTTTGAGACTCCTTAAAGGGAGTGAAAGGCGAGATATCAAATCCAAACTCTTCTTCTTCTAACATGCATCTTTGTAAACACCGGTTGGTTGGAAAACTCATGATTCTGATAAATGCAAATTTTGAACGTTGGCTGTGTTTCGGTTCTCCGATTCTTTCAGAAAGTGCAAATTTGACAGCTTTAGCATGAAATGTGAACTGAATTGAATTCACTCCTCATCCCTAGGTTTTGATTGATGTGTTTCAAGAGGCTGGCAGGGTTACCTAGTTAGCTAGGTAAATAAATAAACAAACACAATGCCTTGGGAAGCTGAAGTTGGCCCCTGAATCTTACAGAATAATAGGGGCAGAGAGATGGGTATGGTTCATCTATGTTACAGTGAAGGCTGTGGATATAAGATGTAAGCCTATGTGCTCTTGACAGAGAGTCTATTTAAGCTGAAGGAGCAACTGAGTTAGTTAAACTTTTGCCTTTCATATTCTTGCAAAATGTCAGGAGAGCTATATTTCAAAGTGCACTTGGTCTTTTTCAAGAGAGAGCACGCGCACGCACACACACACGCACACACTCACACACACAGAGAGAACTTTGATTCCTGAAACAAATGAAAGGGTGTGTGTGTGCAAACCAAAAAAATCCACACAGGTATACTTTAGGAGCCATGAGTCGATAAAAGGCGACTTGCCCTCATATTAGTTAAGACCAAGAAAAAAAGCCTGTTCTATGACACCTTTTTAAAAAAATTTTTTTTCAAGCATTTGAAAGCTGGCCGGCAGGCAGGTGCTTGAACTACATTTTGTAAGATTCAAATGTTGAAAACAGCCTTTGTGTCTCCATTTTGCTTTCATCCCTAGATTCTGTCCTTTATATGCTTAATGGCAAAAATGAGCTATTTCACTCATGGTCCTGTCTTCCGAATCACCAAAGGGGAAATGTTCCATGTCATTACAAATCTTGTGGGGAGGGGGTTGCATTTTAGGTTAATTTGAAAGATCAAAGGATTTGAAGGGAGAGCAGGTATTTGTTTTAAATACATCAGGAAAAAATCACTGACACTTTGGGCTGGAATTATTCCATTTGGCCTTTTCCTCCTCCCCCTTCCACGATCTCTTTGCTCAGAAGGAAGGATGGAGTCATATAATAAATGGCGTTCTAGTACCTAAAATCCACAGCGCTTTAATGTCAAGGTAATGAGCACATTCACATAAACGCATTTCATGCTCGAGTAGGCTTTATTGTTTATGGGGCAGTTATTAATAAACCCAACAGCACAATGAAAGAATAATGTTATTTGAGTAGTATCACATTCTACTCCTGTGAGCTTTATGTAAATCATTTAAAGTGAGGCTCACGTGCTGGCAAAATCTCGCACTGCCAAGCTCCAGAGGATCACGATATCAGCATAGCTGTGCCACCATCTTTTTAATCAAAGAAAACCATATTTCTGGCACGTCTGGTTTCCAGCAAAGAATCACTTGATAGCACAATGTGCTCCATGCTTGCAGAGAGAGATGTGCAGAACCCCTCGGGGAAGCTTTGCTAGTGTTGTTGTGGTGTTGTTTTTTTGTTCTCCTTCAAAGACGTCCCCCCCCCCCCAAGCTGGAACCATTAAATTCTCCTCTGCCTTTTGCTTCAAGCAAAATCACAGGGTCCAGGGAAATCTGAATGTGGTTTGCAGAGACTTTTAGAGAACTGCAAACCTTATTTAGCATTCTCATTGCCCCAGTGGACAGGACAGGACTGAACAGAACGGGAGGAAAACTGCCCTAAGATCTAGGTCACATTAGCAATAAATGGGATGGTAAAACCGTTCTGGGAATGAACCACTTTATATTGTAGATGGCGAGGGGTAGCCTCGCCTGTTTCTATTTCACTCCAGTTTGACTTCTTCTAAAATCTACATTAATCATCTTGCTATCCACTATGGCCTAAACCTATGCAATTAATTAATACAGTCAAGTATCCTGCATTGCAATGGGTTGGACTAGATGACCCTTGGTGTCCTTTCCAACTCTACAATTCTTTTATTCTATAAAGTAACTTGAATGCATTTCAGTGGAAGAGAACAATAATGTGAAATGCCCCAGGAAAACTGTATGAAAATGATGTATCGTTGGTATTTAACTCCTAGCAAATTAGCTAAAATGTACAAATCGAAGTCCATGCAGGAAATGAAAAGAGAAAGAGGGTACTTTTATCACATGTGGTGGCATAGCTGTCAACTTACAGATTTGAAAATAAGGGATCAGTAGCCTCAAAAATAAGGGATCAGCAGCCAAAAGAAGGGATTTTCCGGGCACAGGTATGTTCAACTTCTGAGCCCCTCTGAGCCAAAGGCAGAAAGCCCAGCCAGCAGCCAAATGAAGCCTCAAGCCTCAAGGAAAACCACCGTCACCTCTCCGCTGGGAAGCGCTGAGCAAAGGCGAGTCCCCAGGCAACGTGGTCGATTTGATCAGCACAAGGCATACAAGCTCCAGTCCCCAGTTGTTCTTAGACTCCTTATTGGGTGAGCAACGCAGCCAGCCAAAACACAGTTGGAGCCTCCCTCCTCCCTGCCCGGCAGAGAGGGAGGGAAAGGTGCTGCTTCCTTTGAAACCCAGGAAATTTAAGGGACATCATCAATAAGGAACAGCAGTGGGACAAGGGACTGTCCCGCCAAATAAGGGACGCTTGACAGCTATGTGTGGTGGTCATGTAAGATGATAAAAGGCTTGTGGGAAATGATATATAATGGATTGGAAAAAAATGTTGAAAATACTGTAACTTTTCCTAAGAAACCAGAAGGTTTTCTCTTAGGTTCAGAGATTCCAAAGAACCAGATGAAACTATTCATGTACGTGTAGGGGCAGAGGAAGAGGTGTGTGATGGGTGTGGGCTGCCCTGGGTGTCACCACTGAGGGGGTGACAAAATGCTAGGCGGCACTCACCACAGGGCCTGCAGCACACCCGAGCAACATGTCTCTCCTGGGAGAGACACGGTGGCTTGGGCATGCGCAGGCTCCACACTGCCCAAACGGTCCGTTCGCTGCCTCCCCCCCCCCAGCTATAGGGCAGCAGAGTGGGAGGAGGCAGGCAGACTCCGGAGGCCCTGTGGTGCACCCCACCCCTATGGGCTGCTCACTCCACCCCTGGACGGCGGACCCAGGCACCAGAGTGGCTTCCTCTGCTGTTGTGTATCTGACCACAGCGGTGTGGATTCTGTTAGCCCAGAAATGGAAAGATAGTACAACTCTGACCAAGGAAGAGTAGCAGATAAAACTGATGAACTACACCGAGGTGGCAAAACTTACAGGATGGCAAAACTTACAGGAAGAATTAGAAACCAGGGATAGGCAGTCTTTAATAAAGAATGGGGAAAGTTTATAACCTATTTGAAAAACTATTGTAAACAATGACACACATTGGTAGGATTGACCTAAAACTTGTATTAAAAATTTGAACTATGGAATGATAAAGTATTTATAAGAATGGAATTATGAAAGAGATGCAGAGGGGGAAATCATTATATTAAGATTCACAAGGGGAGTTAAAACATATGTTTATGTTTTTATTCCGCTTGTATATGTAAAATAGAAAATATTTTTTTAAAAAAAATAGTAATATGTGAAATGCCCCATGGTTATTTATGTACGTATCGTTTGAGGACTAAAAAGAAAAAGAAAAGAAAGTAAACACTGCTCATATTTGCTTGTGCAATTTCCATTCCTGACCTCAAACAAAATGTTGGCATTTATTTTAAGCTCCTGTTGCTTACTCTTAATTTTATTTATCTTCTGGATGTTTTTAAATACATGTTTTTAACTGCCTTTCGCTGATAATTGTGATGTTTTAATTTTAAATTTTTTTTTTGCAAACCACTTACAGCATGGGTAGGCAAACCAAGGACCTGGGGCCATATCTGGCCCAATCACCTTCTAAATCTGGCCCACAGACAGTCTGGGAATCGGCGTGTTTTTACATGAGTAAAATGTGTCCTTTTATTTAAAATGCATCTCTAGGTTATTTGTGAGGCATAGGAATTAGTTCATTTTTTATTTCAAAATATAGGTCTGTGGGACAGTGGAGCGGCCCCCTGAAAACGTTTGCTGACCCCTCACTTAGAGGTTTTATTCTAATCAAATGGTATATAAATGTTGCAAACTAAATCAACTAACTATTTCTCTCTCCCTCCCTCCCTCTCTCTCTCTCTCTCTCTCTCTCTCTCTGACAATGTAGAGCTGGAAGCAGATCTGACTGTGTTTTCTCATGGAGGCATAGTGCATGTAGAGGAGTCTTTTAAAATATTTAACACACATGCACACTCTCACCCTGTATAATGCATCACAATTTGTTTCAGGAATGAAATTGTCAGCAGCAGATCAGAGGCCTACGGGGTGGTCTAAGCCCTATATCTACTGCTGGGTCAGGATAAGGCAGGAAGTTTCAGAAGATGAACATCAAACCAGCCTTGCAAGCAAACTAGTCAGTCCAGCAAGAACAGGCCAGTGGAGAACTCTGACCCCTCCAAAAGCTTTCAAGTTGGGCTAGTTCTATCTTCTCACTGTCTGATCTTAGCAACAGGAGGATCTTCTAGCTCTTGCCAGCTTGCTCTTACCTCCCCTCAACTCCCCTCTCATCCCTGCCCCGTGTTATTGCACATATATTGACACTGAGCATCATCCACTGCACCTGTGCAAAAAAGTAATCTTCTGTTTGTTCCTGGAGGCTGACATAACTTGGGTGGGTTAGTGGAGCCTTCCATCTTCCCTCGATTGCAAGCCACAGGTCAGTTAACACTGGGTCAATGAAAATGGATTCTATGCACCCTAATGGGAGCCAAGAGACTGGTATTGATGAACTGGGAGAATAAAGATACGGTCCCCTTTAATAAATGGATCGACAACAGGATTACACTCACACCTTAGGAACGGGTTGCTTACAGACGTAGACTTTGTATGTATGTGTATGTATCCATGTTCCAGCTGATATCAATGGGCATAAGTTAGTCGCCTCCCTGATACTAGAACTTGTGGATATCTAATGAAGTTGAATGTCAGAAGATTCAGGACGGAGAAAAGAAAATACTACTTCAAGCAGTGTGCAGTTATAACGATCTCTGGCAAGCAAGCAGCCTGATAAGCACCAAAGACTCTCCGTTAGTTTTGTGTAAGTTTATTTACAAGAAGAAACACATCCAGAGCTCAGCCTTGCTGCCTGTGCTTGTTAACAGTAGTTGCTCAGTCTGACTCATCGTCCCTCCCCCAACAGGAAGAACGCCAAAATCCCACCTTTCTTCTCCTTCCTTTTCATTGTTCTCTGAGTTTCTCCCACCTCCCAGTACGGGGACTGAACTGCTGGCCCATCTCCTCCTCACTCCCAGAAGACCCAGCCTCAGACTCTGGTTTATCTGATGGTTGCCTGGCAACACTCTGGTCGCCTTCCAACTCTTCCTCTAATTGGGAGCTAACAGCTTCTTTCCTGGGAAGGAGGGGGGCGGGCTGTCCTCTCTAAACTCTGACAAACAGCTCTCATCTGCAGAGTATGCCCCTTGTTCTTTTAGCTCAGTTTCTTAGGCCGACTCTTCCGCTGCGCACTGGGAGGGGCACATTCATGACAGCAGTTATACTATGGAACTCACTCCCACAGGAGTCAGTGATGGCCACCAGCCTATAAGCTTTAAAAGAGGACTGGGACAAATTCATAGAGGTGAAGGCTATCAATAGCTACCACCTATGATGGCTATGCCCTATCTCCATGGTTAGAAGAAGCAATGCTTCTGAATTACCAGTTTCTGGAGACTTCAGCAGGAGAGAGTGCTCTTGCACTCAGATCCCACTTTGGGGTTTCCCACAGACATCTGGTTGGGTACTTTGAGAACAGGATACTGACCTAGGTGGGCAGGCTTCTGGACTGATCCAGCAGGCTCTTCTTATGTTCTTACTGGTGTTGTGGAATATATTTGACAACCAATATTCAGACGTACCATACAAAGGGATGTTATCAGTGTTATTAGCTGCAGCAAGGCGGGCAATAGGAATGAATTGGAAAACCAAATACAACTTAATGGGAAGATTAACAAAGCAAGTTCAAGCAACAGAACAAAGAAACGTGCAATATGATTTCATGGGGCTGTGGTATGGATTTATTCTATGGTCAAGAACTATTGAAACTGGGACTGCCATACCAGATTCACAAAACTTTCCTGGACAGTCTTAGTAGGTTGAGAAGAAATAATGCATGGCTCTTTACGTTCTCATTACGTATTATGAAAATAAGATTAATAAGAGTATTGCATACTAAACAAAACAAATATGACTTCTATGAATTGCCTTTTTTTGCATGCTACTGTTATATAAGAAAAACAAAAAAGTTGTTTTTTAAAGAAGGTCTATTATTCCAATGGGTCTTCTCAGAGTATGGCTTAGCTGGCTGCAAACTAATGAAAATATTCTCAAATAGTTATCAAAAGAGGCATCAAGCGCTGTTCACATGAACAGCAAAAGGAAAATAGCCCTACAGAGTCAAATGCGTTCTGAAGAAAGAAGTACTATAGTTTGTGTGCACATATATTAAATATGACCCTTTCAGCATATGAATGGGAAGAAATAGACACAGGTTTCCGGATCTTTTCAGACAACATGCACAGGAACCTTAAATGAAAGGCGTATGGGGGTGGGGTGCGGGAGAAGCTCTGGGGTTCTTGGACTTAGTCCTATTGACTAAATTGGACTAACTGGCATGCAGCTCACAGCCACTGGCCAATGCACAAGGCGCCGTTGGATTGCCAGCATCTATCAGCGATTTCTGCTCATGATGTTTCCCTCTCAACAATATAGGGACAACAGATGCTAGAAAGAAACCACACAGGGATTTCAGCAACAGAAAAGGATCTCTTGCTGTTCTTGAATGCTTACAGATGTCTGTTGAAAGGAAATTCTAACAATGAGCACAGCAGTGAGCACAAACAGCGAGAGGGTTTTAAACGGCATTCTGACAAAGCCGGCTTTCTCAAAAGATTCCCTTTCTCGGCTGAGTGTTATGTCATTTGCCAAGGTAAGGGGGATGCGGAAGATTTATAGACGGTGCTTTTAAGATGAGGGTCTGTCTTAGGTATTCTGGATAGGAAGCTGAAGGCTTTGGGGGGTACAGGTGGTTTTCCCATCACTCCTTCCTGTTGAAGGTCATGGGCCAGAAAGAAAGATGAAAATATTGGAAGTAAGCCACTGGCTGGGCAGGTGGCGTCATCAGGAAAGGTTTGGTTTCTTGGACCATGATTTCCACTTCCTTGAGGAAGAACTTCTGGCAAGAAATGGGTTGCACCTCACAGTGGTTGGCAAGAATGTGTTTGCTAAGAGTCTTGCGAACCTGATCAAGATAGCTTAAAACTAAATCCTGAGTGGAAAGGAAGGGAGCCGATATTACAGATGACAGGGGAGCAGCTGGTACTGGGGATAATAGCTTCATTACACATAGAAAACTGATGTGGTGGTACAGAAAGCTGCTAAAGGCCAGGAAACTACAAGAAGGATACAGTGGAGGGAATGACTCATGGTTTATACTAATGCACAGAGTATTGGGAACAAGCAAGATGAATTTGCCACAGGATGGCAAATATGACCTAATAGACATTACCGAAATTGAGGGGTATAACTAGTTCAAAAGGAATAGACTCAACAGGAAGGGAGGAGTAGCAGCATTATATTTAAAGGAGGTGTGCACTTGTGAAGGAATCCATGAACTGGAGCATGAAAGGCAGATTGAGAGTATATGGGTATAAAATGTAGAGAGGAAAACAGCAGTGAACTTACTGTGGGTGTCTGCTATAGACCTCCAAGCCAAACTGAAGACTAGGATGACGCATTCCTGCAGCAGATTACCAGACGTTCAAAAAGGAGAGACTTAGTAGTCATGGGAGACTTCAACTACTCTGTTAGAAGTCAAACTCTGAAAAGAATGTCAGGTCCAACAAATTCCTCCATTGGCTTGCTGACAATTTCATTTCCGAGAAAGTGGTAGAAGCAACAAGGAGATAATCTGTCTTGGACTTGGTTCTCACCAACAGAGAGGAACTTATTGACAAAGTGGAAGTACTAGGAACATTGAAAGGAAGCTATCATGTAATGCAGGAATTTTTTTTGCCCCATGTGGGGCTTGAACCCTGCAATTAAGAGTCTCGTGCTTTGTCAACTGAGCTATCTAGGATTGTGTCCTCTGCTAAAATTCATTCATTTATTTGATTCCATTCATGAATCACTTCCCATAAAATATCTCAAAGCAGTTTCACAGTAAAAGCATTCAAAACTATTTTATATATACAAGCAATTAAAAAATACAGAACCATTTCAAATCCAGAACAGACACATACTGGGACACTCCGAATATAAATTTAGTATATGATAGATCCCATTCTCCTGCAATGCACACCTTTCACCAAATGAATGTTTGAAAGTCTTCCCTTAATTTTATGAAAAATAGCAAACACTGCTGTGTTTAAAGCTATCATTTTGCAGCAAGTAGCCCTCACATTTTTGATAACCCATTGAAATACTCTTTTTTATTTTGGTTGTGCTTCTTTGCTACCTGTGGGTTAGAGGAGGAGCACAAAAACAGAGCAATGTTTGTTAGGTTGCAAGGTTTGGTGGTGGAAACCGTTCCTTTGATGCTGGTGATGGGGTTATATGGGGAAAAGTCATCTGAGCAGGAGTTTCAGGATGCTGCTCGTTCAGGCCAGTTGCGATGCAGAAAAAGTGGTGTAGAGAATCAGAGGTGATCAGTGCTTAAGCATCCTCCTAAAACTGGCTTAGAATATCCCTTGATCTGCTCACTTTATCTCCTAACATGTACATTCCAGGGCTTACTATGTCTCAGTGGAATAGTCTGCCAGATCAGATGAGAAACTTCATAAATACACCACTGTGGACCACAATACATCAATACGCATCAGTTAGCAAAGTGAATACAAGAACTCATTCCTAGTTTACTTTGTTGACTGGGTGCTTTGGAAGGTCATTTCAGCAAGGCCTTCCATCCTAATAGTACCTCATTATGGTATGTGCTGTTGCTTTTCATCTGAGAACTTGCAAATATTTGGAAGACTTTGAACATGAAGATAAATGGAAGGGGAGGAAATGGAAACCGAGGTTGCTTGCTTGGATCCTTTTGTATCTGAGCCTATGTAAAACATTAGCGCCTTTGAGATGCAGAAAGGTCATTTCCTCTTACATTCTTACATTCCTGTACAGGCCAGAAAGTGGGTGGGGATGTCTTCTCCTGATGCCCATTACCTGATTTGTTTCCTGCACTGAAATCCAGTTCATTGTCATCTGCCCATGCTCAACAGTTGCCTGAAATGTACACCCCTCAGCTCAATCGCAGCTTCCATTTTCTAATCGGATGGAAGCTGGTTTGGGGGAAAGTGCATCAAACAAATTCACAAACCACTTAATTGTGAGGGGGCTTTGCCTTGGGAAAATCTGAAAGCCAAACAGAAGGGCCTAGGCCCTATGGTGTTCTCAACTCCTTTTTTAACATCTCTACATTAGAAAAATTTTAAAATATGCATCTCTACTGATTATTAATCAACCTTCACAATTAGCTGGTGTTGATCTATAACATGCTCCTCAACTGTCCTGCTTTAAGCGAGACATCCCAGAAACCTTCCCAACTTCTGATTGGATCCCAGGATGTCCTGTTTTGCCTCCTGTGAATGCGTGGCCCCAAAAGATACCCATTTTGGGAGGCCGTGCTCTCTCACAAGTCACCTGGCTCAGCTCTGAAAGATGCACAGCCCAATTTTCCTCTGCAGCATGTTGTAAAGGTAAAGGGACCCCTGACCATTAGGTCCAGTCATGGCCGACTCTGGGGTTGCGGCACTCATCTTGCTTTATTGGCCGAGGGAGCCGGCGTACAGCTTCCAGGTCATGTGGCCAGCATGACTGAGCTGCTTCTGGCGAACCAGAGCAGCGCATGGAAACACCGTTTACCTTCCCGCCGGAGCATTACCTATTTATCTACTTGCATTGGTGTGCTTTTGAACTTCTAGGTGGGCAGGAGCAGGGACCGAGCAATGGGAGCTCACCCTGTCATGGGGATTCGAACTGCTGACCTTCTGATCAGCAAGTCCTAGGCTCTGTGGTTTAACCCACAGCACCACCCGCATCCCTTGCAGCATGTTGTAGGGTATGCTAAAAGCCGTACACAACTCAGGGCCTTAATACCTTAAGGGCCGCCTCTCCCCATACAAACTGACGCAGACCCTGCACTGATAATCTGATGCCATTCTCTATGTCCCCCCTCCTCAAAAGATTCAGAGGGTGGCAACATGAAAAGGGGCCTTTTCCGTGGTGGCTCCCCGACTGTGGAATGTTCTCCCAAAACTGGCTTGCTTGGCACCATCATTACATGTATTTAGGTGCCAGGCAAAAACATTCCTGTTTACCCAGGCAATTGGCCATTAAATAATCTAAGGCCTGTTAAAGGGGGGTGTTGTTATGGTAATTTTATTATATGCTGTCTGTTATCATGCTTTTTATTATGTTTTTATTATTGAGGTTCCATAAAATGTATTCTTAATTGTCAGGGAACTGTCATCGGAAGAACCGGTGGTGCAAGGGCTCCCAGAGGTTGAGAGAGACTTATCAGCGGAGGAGGGAACCAGCAGGGGGCGAGAAAGAGCTCCAAGGGAAAGCAAGTCAGAAGAATGGCTCAGAGACAATTCCAGCGAGAACAGCGAGGAGGTTTCAGGACCTCCTATAGGGACACCCACTCCTCGCCGGAAATTGTCACGTAGAGAGTCCAGAAGACGTGTTTCCGTTAAGGAGCTGTTATGCTGGAAGAAATTCCGTAAACGCCCACTGTCGGATTCTGCCAGCGACTGACGGAGCCATGCTTATGGAGCTCCGTTACAGACAGTGGTTTGTGGACTTAGCCAAACACTGAGGGACTAGGAACTTTACGCACAAGCAGCTCAACATCCCATCATAGCAATCCGACAGTCCCTGAAAGCCGCTTGTGCAGAGAGGCATCATGAGCAACCCAGCCGGAACCGGAGAAGCAGGAGGAGCTGGAGCCGGTCCAAGCCTGGAAGAAAGGTACCGGGTGTTGGAGGTCCAGCTAGCGCTGCAAACGGCGAGGCTCGATGAGAGGAGGGCTCAGGATGCAGAAAAGGCAAAGGCCCCCCCACAAGCAAGAAAGATGCCAGGATTGGTGCAGAAGTTTGGGGGGGATCCCAGGAACTATCAAGCCTTTAGGACAGAGATGCAGTATGCTCTTAATCTGCAGTTTGATGACTTTCCCGACGAGGAATCACGAGTGGCGTTTGTGGTTAGCCATCTCGAAGGGGGGGTGAGAGACTGGGTTAGACCCCTGATGGCAGGGCATAATGAAGTCTTGAAAGACGCACGGAAGTTTTTTCGCGCCATGGACCTGATGTTTTCCAGCGACATTGAACAGGGAGTGGTGCGCAGACAGTTGATGGCTTGTAAACAGGGGAGCCGATCTGTCCGTGAGTACTGGACTGAGTTTACTATGTTGATACACAAATTGGGGTGGGATCTGTCAGCGGAACCCATTCAAATGCTTTTCGAAGAGGGACTTTCTTCGGCTGTGAAAGACGAACTTTCCCGGGCGCCCAGGGTGGAGTCTATGGACCAGCTGACCAAATCAGCGCTGACCATTGGAGCACGCCAGGAGGCTAGAGCCTTGGAGAAGCGGGAAGGGAAAGGGGAGCGTTGGAGGGATTTCCGCATTCCAGAGATTCCGGAGCCAACTTTCCCGCCCGCAGAGCCGATGGAAGTTGGAACAGCGCACGCGCGGGCAGTTTCAAATCCCAGTGAAGGGCGGAAGAAGGAGGGGAAGAGCCCCAAGAAATGTTATCTCTGCCAGCAGCCAGGTCATTTTGCCAGAGTCTGTCCACAAAGAAAGGAATGGCAAGGGATGGCAGGAGCTGTTGGGGGGAAGGAGGAGGAAGGGCAGGACCAAGTAAAAGCCAGCGCCTGACTGCCACCATCAGGGCACAGCAGTCAGGCCAAGGAGCAGTAAAAGTGCCCACGCCGGAACCTCCGAGACCAGCCCTAGTGATAGAGGTGTTGCTAGAGCTGCCAAACGGACATCCCTTAAAGATAAGGGCGCTATTGGACTCAGGCAGCTCCTGTAATTTTATGAGCAAGGAGTTTGCAGCAGAACACCAGATACAGACAATCCCTTTAAGCAACCCCTTGCAGGTGACCACGATCGATGGGAGAGAGCTGTTGGGAGGAGAAGTCAGCTTACAGACCGTCCCAATGGTAATGAGGGTAGCCAGGCACACCGAAAGAATAGCGTTCAATGTGGCCACCTTGGGAGGGGCTCCCATTATTTTGGGGATGAGCTGGCTAGCGTTGCATGATCCGCTAGTGGGCTGGCATCAGAGAGTGGTCTCCTTTGGGTCAGCACATTGCCTAGAACATTGCAAAGAGGGCAAGGCTCCAGAAGGGGCAAAGGCCTTTCTAGCAGGAACAGAAGTAACGGACAAAGGAAAGGTGCCCAAACAATACGCTGACCTGAGCAATGTCTTCAGCGAAAGGGAAGCAGACAAACTACCACCGCATAGACCCTTTGACTGCCAGATCAATCTAGTCCCTGGAGCCCAGCTCCCTGTGGGCAAGCTGTATGCCATGTCAGACAGGGAAATGCAGGAGTTGAGGGAGTTTATTGACAAAAACCTGAAGAGAGGTTTCATCAGAGAGTCCAGAGCGGTGGGGGGCAGCCCAGTGTTTTTTGTGGACAAAAAAAACACGGATAAACCTAGACTTGTAGTGGACTTCCGGAGCATAAATGCAGTGTCGGAACCAGTGGCTTTCCCCATGCCCAGGATTGATGACATTTTGACCCGGGTGAGGAAGGGAAAAATTTTCACTAAACTGGACCTAAGGGGGGCATACAACCTGATACGGATAAGGAAGGGGGATGAATGGAAGACAACAATGTTCACCCCTCTAGGGGCTTTCGAATATCTCGTTATGCCCTTTGGATTACAAGCAGGCTCAGCATGTTTTCAATCGTTCATGAACCACGTCCTGGGACCTCTGCTCTACAAGAATTGTGTGGCCTTCCTAGATGACGTATTAGTCTATTCAGAGAATGAGGAGCAGCATGTAAAGGACGTCAGAGAAGTGTTGAGCCGACTGCAAGCAAACCAACTGTGGGTGAAATTAGAGAAGTGTCAGTTTCACACCAAGGAGGTGGAATTCCTGGGGTACCGCTTGTCAGACAAGGGATTAGCCATGGATCCAGGCAAGGTCCAGGCGGTACTGGAATGGAAGACACCGAAAACGAAAAAAGATGTGCAAAGATTCTTAGGGTTTGGGAACTTTTATTGGAAGTTCATCAAGAACTTTGCCCATTTAACGGCTCCCATCACGGACTGTCTCAGCAGCAAGAAGAAATTTGTTTGGACGGCAGAAGTGGAGCAAGCATTTGAAGAATTGAAAAAGGCCTTCGCTTCGGAAGAACAGCTCCTGCACGTGGATTTACAAAAACCCATGAGAGTGGAAACTGACGCATCAGACCGGGCGGTGGGGGCGGTGCTTCTTCAGCCGGGGAAGGATAAGTCGGAGTGGAGACCGTGTGCCTTCTTCTTGCGGAAGTTAAACAAATCCGAGAAGAACTACACGGTATATGACCGAGAACTACTCGCCATTCACGAAGCGTTCCGGAAATGGAGACACTTACGAATTGGTGCACAACACAAGGTGCAAGTATGCACGGACCACAAGAATTTAGAGTACTGGAGAACGGCACGAGTGCTCAACCAACGGCAAGCGAGATGGGCACAGGAGTTCTCCAAATTTTATTTTGAAATTTGCTATGTGCCAGGCCCAGAAAACGTCAGGGCGGACGCTCTCTCACGCAAACCAGAGTATTTGGAGGGGGAGGGAGCACCCGAAGAGAGACATATCATCCCAGAGGACCACTGGGTGTGTGGGGCGGCGTTGGTGGGGCAAAGGGAACTGGTAGAGGAGACGCAGAATGATGAATACGCCCAGAATAAGCTCCAAGGTCTAAGGAGGGAGGGAGAAAACTCTGGAGGTTTTGAAGAAAGAAACGGGGCATTGTATTACAAAGGGGCACTATATATACCCGAAGGGGAATTGAGAGGGAGAGTACTCAAACAGATGCACGACAGCCCTACAGCAGGGCATTTTGGACAACACAAAACCATGTGGTTGGTTACCAGGGAATTTTGGTGGCCCAGGTTGAGGGAAGATGTAAGGGAGTATGTAAGAGGGTGTGACCAATGCCAGCGAGCCAAGGGAGAAAGGCGGGCGCCGGCGGGGTTGTTAGAACCGTTGCCCACACCAGAGAGGCCATGGGAGGCGGTATCGATAGATTTTATGACTGATCTGCCGAAATCCAAGGGGAAAACCGCCATACTGGTAGTAGTAGACCTGTTAACTAAGACGGGCCACTTTGTAGCTTGCTCACATGCAGTCACGGCGGAAGAGACAGCTAAATTGTTTGTAGAACATATTTTTAGACTGCATGGCGCCCCCTTGAGGGTGGTCTCAGACCGGGGCAAACAATTCACGTCCAGGTTCTGGAGGAAGCTCATGAGCTTACTGCACGTGGAGGTCAATTTTTCGACTGCCCGGCACCCAGAAACCAACGGGCAGGCGGAAAGAGCAAACGGTATCCTCCAACAATACCTGAGGTGTTATGTCAATGACAGAGAGAACGATTGGGTGGAAAAGTTGGCGCTGGCAGAATTTGCCTACAATAATGCGGAGAATGTGTCCACCGGGATGAGCCCCTTTTTGGCTAATTATGGGTGCCACCCCAGGGCATTTCCAGGGGGAGGAGGGGAGAGATGGAGCGTCCCAGCCGCAGAACTTTTTGTAGAAGAAATGGAAGCGATCCATCGTCAACTCCAACTCAACTTAGAAAGGGCCAAAGAACAATATAAGAAGCAGGCGGACAAGAACAGAAGGGAAGGTGAAACCATAAGGGTGGGGGATCAGGTGTGGCTGTCCACCCAAGGACTGCCGTTCAAGGGGGGTTGCAAGAAATTGAGACCCAAAAGATTGGGACCATTTGAGGTCATTCAACAGGTTAACCCCGTAGCTTTCAGACTCCGGTTACCGAACCACATGAAACTGCACCCAGTATTCCACAGGTCATTACTGTCACCGTATAGGGGGGGAAAATAAGGGGTTTCCACACAGGGACCAGTCTTAGGAGAGAGGGAAAGCAGCAACCATGTGGCGGAAATCCTCGACTCCAGGTGGAAGGGTAATCAGGTGGAGTATTTGGTAGCATGGGAAGGGGAACCGGAGTCAGAAAACACCTGGGTAACGGCAGAGGAAGTCAATGACGAGGTCTTGATTGAAGCGTTCCATCAAAGGTTCCCCAGGAAACCTCAGTCAGTAGTGAGGTTCCGGAGGGAGTACTTTGGCACCACCGACGAGGAGGAGGAATTGGAAGGATTCACGGGGTCTGAGTGGGAAGAAGGAATAGATTCCGAGGAGGATGAGTACTTAGAAACCCGAAACAGCAACCGGTGGAGGAAAATGTTCGAGACTTCAGAAGATGAGGGAAGTTCTTTCAGGGGTTTTGCTCCCTCGCCTCCAGCAGAGGAAGGGAGGGGAGGGGGTGGAGGGGGCCCTGGAGGGGAGGTGGATGTCAGGGAACTGTCATCGGAAGAACCGGTGGTGCAAGGGCTCCCAGAGGTTGAGAGAGACTTATCAGCGGAGGAGGGAACCAGCAGGGGGCGAGAAAGAGCTCCAAGGGAAAGCGAGTCAGAAGAATGGCTCAGAGACAATTCCAGCGAGAACAGCGAGGAGGTTTCAGGACCTCCTATAGGGACACCCACTCCTCGCCGGAAATTGTCACGTAGAGAGTCCAGAAGACGTGTTTCCGTTAAGGAGCTGTTATGCTGGAAGAAATTCCGTAAACGCCCACTGTCGGATTCTGCCAGCGACTGACGGAGCCATGCTTATGGAGCTCCGTTACAGACAGTGGTTTGTGGACTTAGCCAAACACTGAGGGACTAGGAACTTTACGCACAAGCAGCTCAACATCCCATCACATTAATGTTGTGCACCACCCTAGGATCTTTTGATAAAAGATGGCATATACACTGAATAAATAATAATAATAATATATTCCTGTTCTTGGATTTTACATGCACTTCCACAACTGATATGGCCTTAAATCCAGCAGCCTCTCAACCATCGGTAGAGTTTTTTTTCTCCACAGTCTCTATGCCAGGCATAATTTTATAAATCTCTATCATGCCACCTCTTACTTACTTTTCCTCTAAACTCCAAAGTCCCAAATGTTGCAACCTTTGTTGGCCCTGAAGCTGAATGCTCAAAATTATGAACTGGTAATGGAACCACTATTGGTGGTTGTTTTCAAGATGGCTTGGGAAGCCAGAGGGAGGTGGAGAGCTAAGCTCATCATGAAGGAAGTGTGGAGAACAACATAACCAATTGGACCTGGTCCCAGAATTGGCATATGCCAAAGTGAAGAGAGATGAGGGAGTGCAAAGGCAGAGGGATGGGGGAGAGATGGTGTCAGGGAGAAAATGAGATGTTACTGGAGCTCAGAGGATAGAGGAGGCATGAGGAATTGCTTAGGAAATAGGAAACTGCATTATATTGGCTTATATCGAGTCAGAACAATGGGTCATCTAGTCCACTGTTGTCTATGCTGTCTGGCAGTGTCTGTTGATGGTTTATGATTACGGGCATTCCCAGCCTTACCTAGAGATGTTGGGGTGGAATGTGGGACCTTCTCAATGCAGAATTAGATGCTCTACCACTAAGCTATTGTCATTCTCCCTACATAAGATGGCAAGGTATACTGCAAAAACGATCTCTCTCTCTCTCTCTCTCTCTCTCTCTCTCTCTCTCTCTCTCTCTCTCTCTCTTTCTAACTGTTAGAAGAAGTGTGGAATGGAGAAGTTCCCAGAAAGATAATGGAATTCAACAGAAGAATTATTTTTACTTGGAATATATTTTTAAATACCTGTTAATTATTTTCAGTTTTGTTCTGGCACCAGAACATAGAGATAATTCAAATCTAAACAAACAGGTGGGCATGTAAGCATAGCTAGAAGGAATAAAAGATCTATTTTTGATAACTTTGGCATTTTGCTTTTTGGAACCACTCCCCAACTTGCCAGGGAACAAGACCTCATAGAGAGGTGGTTTCTCTCATTGGAAGAAGTAAGTCCAGTGCTTTTTTCCCCTTAAAAAATTGTTTAGGGGTACTCTCATTTTCCTACTCATATTAAAATACTGCCCTTCAATGAGGCCAAACTTAGATTCACAAAGTGTTTAGGGGTATGCGTACCCCTGCGCACCCCCAGAAAAAAAGCACTGAGTAAGTCACATCAGATTTGGATGCAAGAGGGCATTTTTCGACTAAGCTTCAGAAGAGAGCCTTATATATGATTCTTTGATTAGATAGAAATAATAGCAGTAATAATAATAAAATACAGCACCATCAATATGCATAGTGCTCTAGACAGCTCCAAGGAGCTTATCTCTAAAATTGAATGTAGGAGAAGCATCAGAAGAGGGAATTTTCAGTTTTCTGACTTGTGTGATACAATTTTAAGGCAAACAAATTATCAAAATACACATATATCAAAATTGTATTTTGTTGAAAAAATATAGTCACATAATGCCAAATGAGATGCATTCAAAGTAATAATTTATAGATTAATGTGGAAATGGGACAGAGTGTGGACTTATGAATGAACATATGCAAAACTGACGACAATTGGAAATAGACACATCCATCCATTCATCCCTACATTGGCATTGTGGGTCTTGGTTCCATTCCAGGAAGTTTCCCACTGCCACCAGCACTTGGATACATAATAAGCAGCCTCCCCACCTTCCTGTGCTCACAGGAAAGTCCGGGTGAGGATGTCAGGGCTTTTTTTCAGGCACCCAGGAGGGCTGCACAGTGCAGAGCAGCTGAAAGATGATGATGATGATGATAATAATTTATTATTTATACCCCACCCATCTGGCTGGGTTTCCCCAGCCACTCTGGGTGGCTTCCAACAAAACACTAAAATACAACAACCTATTATTAAACATTAAAAGCTTCCCTAAACAGGGAATTGTCTACTCTGTATTGTCTACTCTGTATTGTCTACAACAGTATTGTCTACTCTGACTGGCAGTGGCTCTCCAGGTTTTCAGAGATCCCCAACCCTATGGGGAGATGCTGGGAATTAAACAAGGGCCTTTCTGCATGCAAAGCGGGTGCTCTAACCACTGAGCCATGCTGCTTTCCTTAATAATAATAATAATAATAATAATTTTATTATTTATACCCCGCCCATCTGGCTGGGCTTCCCCAGCCACTCTGGGCGGCTTCCAACAAACACTAAAATACAATAACCTATTAAACATTAAAAGCTTCCCTAAACAGGGATGCCTTCAGATGTCTTCTAAAAGTTTGGTAGTTATTTTTCTCTTTGACATCTGGCGGGAGGGCGTTCCACAGGGCGGGTGCCGCCACCAAGAAGGCCCTCTGCCTGTAACTTGGCTTCTCGCAGTGAGGGAACCGCCAGAAGGTCCTCAGCACTGGACCTCAGTGTCCGGGCAGAAAGATGGGGGTGGAGATGTTCCTTCAGGTATACTGGACTGAGGCCGTTTAGGGCTTTAAAGGTCAGCACCAACACTTTAAATTGTGCTCAGAAATGTACTGGGAGTCAGTGTAGGTCTTTCAAGACCAGTGTTATATTGTCTCGGCGGCTGGTCCTAGTCACCAGTCTAGCTGCCACATTCTGGATTAGTTGCAGTTACCGGGTCACCTTCAAAGGTAGCCCTACATAGAGTGCATTGCAGCAGTCCATGCATGCACCACTCTGGCGAGACAGTCCAGCCTGCGTACCAGATGGAGCTGGTAAACAGCTGCCCTGGACACAGAATTGACCTGCGCCTCCATGGACAGCTGTGAGTCCAAAATGACTCCCAGGTTGCACACCTGGTCCTTCCGGGGCACAGTTACTCCATTCAGGACCAGGGAGTCCTCCACACCCGCCCGTCTCCTGTCCCCCAAAAACAGTACTTCTGTCTTGTCAGGATTCAACCTTAATCTGTTAGCTGTCATCCATCCTCCAACCGCCTCCAGACATTCACACAGGACACAGGAAGAAAGGACATTCTCTCACACACCTTAGCCACACAACAACAACAACAACAACAAATCCCAACCAATAAAGCTTTGCTGAGTTTTTCTAGAAGTAATTCCTTTCCTTATCAATTGATGGAGATGGCCAAGGTGAAGGAATGCAGGAGAAATGTTTGGCGCAATCTTAACAAATTATATGTAGGAAAGTCTTTGTCCAAAGGCCACTTTGTTCCATGGGGTTTGATGAGAAAGTTTCTCCTCCTACTCAGATATCCCCACTCAACGTCACAATACATTTAACTAACAATTTCATTTCGGCCTCAGCTCTAGAGGAACAAATATATTTATTACAGATTCCCCTCCCCCCGTCTAATCCTTTGGAGACAGATTAATAAGAACTGGTGACAGTTGTGTATGATAAAATGAGTCAATAAACTGAAATGCGTACTGATGTTAGATCTCCCGATCCACATATAATATAATATGTATTTAGGTTGTCATGAAGAAAAATAACGTGGAGGCGGGGACTTGATTTCCATGATTAAATACTTTCTGTGCTAAGCATGCCTTGCAACTGGCTCTCTGAGCTCTTGAACATCCAATTTCTTTCTTTTGTATTATTGTTAAACAAGGAAAGCACCAGCTAGTATGATATTATTCACAGGGCATAAGGAGTCATAATAACACAAATTTTAAAAGTTACAATATTTTGTATGATTGGCATTTTTTTGAAAAAAAGAAAGATAAGGAAATAAATCTTTAAGAAGTAATAACATTTTGTTACTACTGCTGGGGGAGGGGGAAAGGTGCAGGTTTAAAGCAGGGTTGCCTGTTCAGTTTTGCAACTGGTTCTTAGTGATGAAAAAATGCAAATTTTATTTTAAACTTGTGATGTGTGATTATTTACAGAAGGTTGTCCACTCCATCTACTCTAGGGAAAGCTCAGCAGTAGGTGCCATACGTTGCATTTTAAAAATCCCAGATTCAATTCCTGATATCTCCAGACATGGTTGGGAATATTCTTGCCTAAAACCCCAGAAAGCCCCTGCCTGCCATTCAGTGTAGACAATAGGGAACTAGATAAATCACTGCTCCGACTCAGTATGAATCAGCTGCTTCCTATGTTCAAGAGTAATGGATTTCCATAAGGAAAAAATATACAGTGGTACCTCTGGATACAAACGGAATCCGTTCTGGAGCCCCGTTCACATCCAGAAGCAAACGGAACCCGCGACTGCACAGGTCGCGATTCGCCGCTTCTGCGCATGCGCGTGACATCATTTTGACTGTCTGCGCATGCACGATCGGCGAAACTCGGAAGTAACGTGCTCCATTACTTCTGGGTCACTGCGGAGCGCAACCCAAAAGCGATCAACCAGAAGCACATTTAACCCAAGGTATGACCGTATATCTCTGAACTGAATTCTAGCCAGAGTACGCCAAAGCCTGCCTTTCTTCTAGAACTGTTTGCTCCAGTCAGAGTCTTAATTCTATGCAAATTATTTTGCTCCATGTGCTCGGATCTCAAAGCTGACCCAAAGCATTTTACTTCCCCATTGTAACTACTGTTAGGATTTTTATCCATTAGTGCTGCTCCAGCAGTAGCACTATGTTTTGTGTATATCATGTGAGTGTCTGAGAGAGCGTGAGACAGGAAGTCTCAGTACTGTTGGAAGTTAGTTTCACTTCTGATTGTGATGCAGTTCTGTACTGGTGCTGAGAGACCACAGACATGCTGATGGATTCTCTGTATATGTTGTTGTTGTTTAGTCATTTAGTCGTGTCCGACTCTTCGTGACCCCATGGACCAGAGCACGCCAGGCACTCCTGTCTTCGGCTGCCTCCTGCAGTTTGGTCAAACTCATGCTGGTAGCTTCGAGAACACTGTCCAACCATCTCGTCCTCTGTCCTCCCCTTCTCCTTGTGCCCTGAATCTTTCCCAACATCAGGGTATTTTCCAGGGAGTCTTCTCTTCTCATGAGGTGGCCAAAGTATTGGAGTCTCAGCTTCAGGATCTGTCCTTCCAGTGAGCACTCAGGGCTGATTTCCTTAAGAATGGATAGGTTTGATCTTCTTGCAGTCCATGAGACTCTCAAGAGTCTCCTCCAACACCATAATTCAAAAGCATCAACTCTTCGGCGATCAGCCTTCTTTATGGTCCAGCTCTCACTTCCATACATCACTACTGGGAAAAACTGGGAAAACCATAGCTTTAACTCTCTGTATATATAGACTGTAAATAAAGTAGTTTTAGAGCTACTGATTGAGTCTTTCTTCTGCTATGATAGCCAAGAAGACGAGTGTGCTCCTCTCAGGAGACAGGGGGCACTTATCACTGGTCTCTCTGGACTGAGGGAGATTTACAGCCAGGGAGGACCACCGGAGAGACGCCCCAGTGTCTTGGGAAGTTGGCGGCCTTCCTGGGTGTGTTTCCATCATCCACTACCACATCTGAGGCAACAGGCAGGATTAGCAGTCCAAGACGACAGTGGAATCTACAGCATCCCCAAGCTCAGCCCTCCAGATGTTTTGGGACTACAAGTCCCATCATCCCTAGCTAACAGGACCAGTGGTCAGGGATGATGGGAATTGTAGTCCCAAAACATCTGGAGGGACAAGTTTGGGGATGTCAGATCTAGTGGCTGAGGCAGTCACCACAGTCTGCTAATGGTAGGGCTGGTCTTGCCAATACAACATGGGGTTAGTTGTGTTACAGCTACAGTTATAGACCTGCACATTTCCTTTTCATAGGTGTTTTGCCTAATGTCACTTGGTGTTAATGTCCTTGCATTCACTGTTCTGACATGGATCTGATATTTCAGAATTTCACCAACTGAATGTGACTTGGTAAGACTCTTCTGCCATCTAAATCAGGGGTTGTCAACCTGGTCCCTACTGCCCACTAGTGGGCATTTCAGGATTCTAGGTGGGTGGTAGGGGGCTCTGTGGTACAAGCTGAATCCTTCCATCAAGTATTGGTGGGCGGTAAGGAAATTTTACCATCAAGAAAGATGCATTAGTGGGTGGTAGGTATAAAAAGGTTGACTACCCCTGATCTAAATTAATGAATTCATGAGTAAAGTCATAGTGCCATCTTAAAACAATAGGTGCATCCTTTAAACTTGTTACATTGCATCCTCACTTTACGTTCGGGTTAACAGCACAAGCCTATAGATGCCCAAATTCCATTTAGTTCAATAGGATTTATTCCCATGTAAGTGTGTATAGGACTGCAGTTTAAACTTTAGGCTCTGTTTACTCCCTGAATCAGGGTTATTTGGGGCAGATTCTTATGTTTCCGAGTTGGATCATGCTATTAAAGTCTTGTCAAGGTGGATCAGAGAAGGCTCAACCTTCTGAGCAGTTCTGTTGCTTCAGTCTCAAAGCTCTCTCCCAGAGCTCAAGAGAGCAGGTGTTATCGTTAGTTTTTATAGCCATGTCTAGCTTTTATCCACAGTGGATTATTTCTCCAGTGCACTCCAGTCCAAGAGTGGATCTACATTCAGGGGAAAAACCACTAGAAATAAGCCAGAAATTAAATCGTTATAACAAAAGGAAGAAACACTATGTAAAAATCACGTAGATTTTTTTCTTCTTTCCTTTCTGGTTCTATTTGGTGTTGCATGTTTATAATGAATTCAAAATGTTGCTTTTTGACTAATGTAGCTGAGTCCCAAGTGATTTGGGGGAAGAGTTGTTCCATGAGTAAAGCCATGGATTGCCATCTGACGCCAGGATTTGTTCATGAGGTAGCTAAAGGCAGCTATCCTTGATTCCCCAGTTTTCCTCCCCACAGAAAAAAACCCCTAAATGTTACTGAGCAGCTCTCACAGTCCAGTTCTTAACAGACTATGCATTTCTGATTACACTTCTTCGTAGCACCCAAAGTTTCTCCATTTAATCTATATGCTCTGAAATGTA
Source organism: Podarcis filfolensis (assembly GCF_964270895.1). Classification (NCBI taxonomy): domain Eukaryota; kingdom Metazoa; phylum Chordata; class Lepidosauria; order Squamata; family Lacertidae; genus Podarcis; species Podarcis filfolensis. Next base: position 87,452,075 of record NC_139609.1, read on the forward strand.
AATCGCTGGTTTCTTAAATGCAAAATAGTCCTAAAATAAGAACACAGCCTACACCGTCTGCATTGGAATTTCACACTGCCTTGACCTTTACCTTGCATTGCTTAAATTAATTCTCTTGCAGAATCTATGGAAATAAGACCCTCCATTTCTCTACATGAAGGCAGATTTGAATTCTCTCTAAAACATTTTTTTTAAAATATTTTTTCATTTCATTGAACGGAAATATTTTGATCCATTATGTGGCTTGTTAATGATGAAGAGAGAGATTCAGATTAGATCTTTGTAAATGTTACAGGAAGGTCTTTCATGCTGATGAAGAAGCAGCAGGATTGTAATGCTGGCCATGTTTAATTAGGCAAACAGCACAGTAATATCGCTGCCAACCTTAACCGTTTCATATTTCTTCATAGTGGATAAAACAAATACTTTGAGTTAAACATCCAACTACACAGAGGCAAAAGGATTGACCAGAAGTCTGCAGGTCCTAGTAAGTGGCCTCTAATAGTAGGAAGTGATGGAAGCTATAGGGAGGTAACAGAGTTGACATTTGGTCCTATCTTTGATCCTAGGTTGGTTGGAGTAATTTGGATATTTTAATCCACATGTTCAGAATAGCTGGGCAAGCAGAGAACTAGATTAGCAAGAGAATAGGCTGGAGGAAGTTGTTTAACTTGGTCCCTAAAATGGATTGCAAATCAATCCATTTTATTTACTCAGATTAGATTCAAAAGTCGTATTGGGCTTCTGGCCGAAAGCAATGTGTATCAGACAAAAATATTGACTGTCTTGTAATCAAACATGAAATAGATTTACAGATTTGTCCAGAGGCATTTGATGTACATGGTACTTCCAATGAGCATGCACTTCTTCATTCTTCCTTACCAGAGAGGAAGAGCCATAGCTCAGTATCATACCCTCCAACATTCCTCGGATGAAGATAGGGACATTGTAGTCCACAGGGACGCGGGTGGCACTGTGGGTCAAACCACTGAGCCTAGGACTTGCTGATCAGAAGTTCAGCAGTTCGAATCCCTGCGATGGGGTGAGCTCCCATTGCTCGGTCCCTACTCCTGCCAACCTAGCAGTTCGAAAGCACGTCAAAGTGCAAGTAGATAAATAGGTACCGCTCCGGCAGGAAGGTAAACGGCGTTTCTGTGTGCTGCTCTGGTTCGCCAGAAGTGGCTTGGTCATGCTGGCCACATGACCCGGAAGCTGTACGCTGGCTCCCTCGGCCAATAAAGCGCCACAACCCCATAGTCGTTCGCAACTGGACCTAATGATCAGGGGTCCCTTTACCTTTACAAGTCCACAGCAGTGTGCTCCCACACTGCCTATAAATGTGCACCCTATAAACAGGGGGAAAGTGGGGCTGGCTGAGCAACCCCAATGGCTCCTTGGATCATTTCATCTTGTTAGCCCTCATCCAACCTGCTCTAGGGCTGCCTACATGCCATACATTTTAGGCACATTGAAAAGCATTTGCCTTCTAGCAAAGAACCCTGGGAATTGTAGTTTGTTAACAGTACTGGGAACTGTAATTCTGTGAGGGGTATACTCCAGCTTCCAATATTCTTTGGGTGAAGCCATGTGCTATAAATGTAAGGTGCATACTTAAGTCTACACCCTTATTGGGACGAGTGTTATGAGCATACCAGGCCAGTAACCAGACTGAAATGGGTCAGAAAAATCAGTTTTCTGCAGGAAAACCTGAAGCTGAGATGCCATCACCTGCTGCAACACTTTGCCCAAGAAAGTGCTGCCCAAGAAAATAAGACCAGAAACAATAGAAGAGAATGAAGTATGAGTCTAAATACCAAAGAGATGAGTGCAAAACTTGAAGAAGCACAAAATGTTCTGGGTTTTTTTTGGAGGGAGTCAATACAACAGAGCATGGAAGAGGAATTCAAAATAAGGCACAAACAATAGCATACTTGTAGAAAGCAACACATATGTTGGACTAGGAGTGTAATAAGGTGTTAAGTTAAACAGATGTTATCAAATGAGTTATCAAAGGAGGAAGATTAAATTATTATGGGAAGGAGTGTGCAAGCTTTTGTATCTTAATTTTTTAAAAAAAATCTCTAGAAACTACCACTGTTCTAAGAGTTCATACAGATTGCAGATTTTCTGAGATGTAGAAGAGTACTTTTTCTTGTTGCACACAGACTTGTTATGGGCAAGCTGTTCTTCAATCCAAGTGTTCGTAGCACCTCAGCCAGATGCTCTTAAAATCAAAATAAACCCTTTTCTTCAAAGAGCAACTTGTGCTTTGAGAAAGAGATCGAGTATGTACTCTTTCTTGTTGTTGTCATGGGCTCGCATTAGATAAACTCTCGTGCAGTTTTTGGAATTATTTATAACAGAGATAGTGAGCGCTTAATCGGTTTACTATCTGAGAATCCATGCAAACTTTTTAAAAGGAAGAGGAAAGAGCTCGGGAAAAGAATTGCACAACTGCGTCAATTATTTCTGGAGTCTATGGTATTTTGCAGGGAGGCTGAATGGCCCAAGGGAGGAGGCCGCTGCCAGTGGCATCCATGGAGAGGCAATGGGATGCTGCCACCATCACTCAGGACAAAACTCCTCCTCCTTGAGCTCAGTAGTGGTGGCACTGGTGGGGGATCAAATGGGATGGGACTGTCCTGGGAAAAACCGGGACAGTTGGAGGGTATGCTAGGGCCCAGAGCCCATCTTTTGCTTTGTGCCTGTCCTCCACACCAAAAAAAAAAAACTCCTCTTATCTGAGCTCTGCCCACTTTAATCTGTGATTTGAGTTCTGAGACATTCTGTATGAAACATATTCTGTGCCCCATTCATTCTTACAGGGACTCTCACCTCCCTCCCCTGCTTTTTGGCAGGAACGGGTGGAATTTGCAAGCAGAAGAGTCCCTCTCAGAGTTGGTTAACCCTGCCATGTTGAAGGTTCAGGGGCTTTTGAGGGGAGGAGTAAAGTAGACTTGCTTTCCTCCATAATCCAAATGGGGCAATACCTTTGTTTACATAACTAAAACTCCAAAATCTGCATTAGTTTCATAATTTCAGAGGGAGAAACTATGAGGGTTTTCATTGTACTTTCCTAAAATAACTAAACAGGTGGCCAAGCGTTATGTATTTTTGCTTGTGCATTGATTGTTTTTTTACACAAACACCAGTAGCTTCACAGTGGGCCAATCAGCTTTCCTGGTGCTTGTTTGTGTTAGGGGGGAGGTCTCAAGAACAGAAACTAACATATTAAATTTGTTAAATCAGGTTTTAATCCTTTGCTGCTCTACTGCAGACAGCATTTAGGCAACCTCAGTTCTTGTAAAACCCATGGACTAGAATATTCACACAGACACAGAAAAAACATAGAAAAATAGTACAGAAAGACAGAGCAACACATGGATTGATGGGGCCCCTGATCTGAGTCCTGCGTGTGTGTTGACATTGATCATGAAATAGAAATTGGTGCATTGCAGAGTAAATTTGATGGCAAGATCTGCCTCTTCCTAGGAAGCACTTAGTTTCAAATGCTATTTATTGATTTATTATTAGTGTTCCCTGCCTACTAACCAAAGTTCTGAAGGGGGCTTACAACAGATCTGAAATACAATAAAACAGAAAATGGTATAATAGCTATTAAGGTTAAGGTGGGGCAAAGCTGGAAAATAAGTCCCACCCCTTCCCATGTTCCAAGCTTCATCCTTCTGCTGGACCTCTGGGTCACTATTGGTATCTCAAGAATTAATCCTGGCTCCGAATCATTTGTCAAAGTGAAGGGCCTTCCTCCCCGTGCTGCTGCTGCTGCCTCTTATACCCCATGACTCTCGTGACAGATGCAAGGGAAGCTGTGGTAGCAAATGTGTTTATTATTGCTGTTATTATTATTACTAATTTCATTTCTAAGCCACTTCATATTTTTAAGGGGGAAAACCTCCAAGCGGTTTACAACAAAATTAAAACATCAGATAAAACAATCCAGAACCAAACATCCCTGAAGAAAGTCAAATATAAAGTATACATTTAAAGCAACGTAATTAACAGGAAACTAAACCACCATTGTAAAGATTTCAAATTAAAACATTACGAAGGAGGTCAGCAAAGTTAGCGCAGCAAAGTTAACACAAAAAAATGATCTTACAGATTTCAAAAGAAAACATTACTAAAGGAAGTCAAATATAGCATCCACATTTAGAACAGCATAATTAGCAAGAGAGAGGAAAATATTATCTTAAGCAGAGAGCCCCCTCACAACAAAGTAATAATAGGATGATTAACAACAATAATAATTGTATCTATTGCACTCCCAGAGTTAAACCATGGATTTTAAAAATGGGGAACCCCAGATCACATCAGGTATTTGAAAGGTTCATGTGAAAGGTTCTCACTTGGCAGCATAAAGACAGCAAAGATGGCACAGGTGAGACTGTCTGGGGAGGTGGCTCCATAATAGAGAGGCACTACTGAAAAAAAACATCTATCTGGTCCCTATCTACCTCACCCCATTCATGACATCCTCTGAAGGTGCTCTAGAGGTCCAAGTAAGTAGATATGGGGGGAGGCAATCATTCAGTTAACTTGATCCCAGGCTGTTGAGGTCTGAAAGATTGCCTCCCCCCCCCCATATCTACTTACTTGGACCTCTAGAGCACCTTCAGAGGATGTCATGAATGCTGCACCTCTAGCCAATTCTCTCTCTTTCTTCACACCTGTTTCTTGATGCTTAAAATGAGGAAGACTCCTACCAGACTCCTTGGGTGGTTAGGTTTGCCTACAGGAAACTTCCGAGAAGAGAACCGACGGGGGCACTGTCAACTTGAGCGTTCCTCCCCTTCACCCCCCAACCCTGTTTAAGGAAGGGAGGAATAATGGAGTCTTGGCAAGGGTTCTCCCCACCTCAGATCCTGAAGCCAGGCCTGGAACTGACCCACACGATGCCACAAACACATATACCGTATTGGGTTTCTCTCAGTCTCTCTTAAAGCAAGGATACATTTACAGCAAAGGCGGCTTTCTTCAAGCTCTTCAATTCATGCCTGCCAATATGCCCCTCAGATTTACAGCAGCTTCTGGGAGAAGAGACATATTCATTTTCTATGCACAGCCAAGGCAGGGTACTCCATTCTGAGAGGCATCTACGGAGCCTGTTTTATCATCAGTCAGGATCTGCGAATAAGTTCTGAATAAATGAGGAAAACTTTTGAAATATTAATAAGGCCTTCATTGCGAGATGCTTTGATTTGTACAAAACTGATGCCTTCCTTCAGAAATCGCCGTGGACCCGGGCCAGTTCCTTCAGCGCAGCACGCCACCGTTTGTGTACAGCTGCAAATATTATTCAGCTGGCACTTAGAGAAAACAAGAATATATTGATTAATTGATAGGACTCTTGCCATCTCAGCTGCTCAGAAGTTAATTACAGGAGGGTGGAGTGGAGGGGGGGAAATCCGTCACTGTTTGCCCAATGTGAAACGAGGAGGAAAAACACACCAAGGAAGGATCTATACAGCCACGTTAAAAATAGAAAGCAAGCCAAATAGAAAGGTTTTGCTAAAAGTGCTATTAAATTGGATATCAGAAAATACCAGGGGAGCTGATCCAATTACCGGTGCAGTCCAAAGAACAACAGTTTTGTTCCAGCCATAATTTGGCTCGGGTTCATCATAAGAAAGGGCCAAAACTAGAATAGCCAATTGATAGGGCCTGAAGATGGACAAACCACTTTCTGCCTTCCCTGGCAGAGGCAACACACCTCTCAACACCAGTTGCCGGGGATCACAGGTGAGCCAAGTGCTGTTGTGCTCATGTCCTGCTTGTAGGCTTCCCACAGACATGACCACAGTGAGAACAGGAAGCTGCCCTAGATGGACCATTGACCAGGTCTAGGAGAACCTTCTTATGTTCCCCTGTGTGACTTTTGGGGCCATAAAGGTAAAGGCACCCCTGACCATTAGGTCCAGTCATGGCAGACTCTAGGGTCACGGCGCTGATCTCACTTTATTGGCTGAGGGAGCCAGTGTACAGCTTCTGGGTCATGTGGCCAGCATGACTAAGCCACTTCTGGTGAACCAGAGCAGCGCACGGAAACGCCGTTTAACTTCCCGCCGGAGCGGTACCTATTTATCTACTTGCACTTTGACATGCTTTGGAACTACTAGGTTGGCAGGAGCTGGGACCGAGCAATGGGAGCTCACCCCGTCCCGGGGATTCGAATTACCGACCTTCTGATCGGCAAGTCCTAGGCTCTGTGGTTTAACCCGCAGCGCCACCTGTAATTTAGCCTTTCGGATCTCATGCTGTATCCTTTTCCCTTGGGGAAATATATGATTCAAATTTCTTCTCTCTGAAACGTTATTGTTGTTACATAAAATTTGTGCCAAGATCCCATTTGCAGTGTAGGCTGAGCCAGTTTGAGCTGCAGATAACCAGTTGCACATAATAATTGGTGGCCTTGGATGGGGATGCATGTCTATTTGTGCATGAAAATATGCTTTGAGCCATTCCACTGGATGAGCATTACTACATACCCTGCAAAATTTCTCAGATGAAAATAGGAACATCCTAGGACATCTGTTTCTGCAGATCTGTTTCTGGCTACACACACACACACACACACACACACATTTTTTTTTACTGTTCTTATTCCAATTTGTTTGTCCTGAGTGCTCTATGACTAAAGATGCCTTCAGAAAAGCAAGTGGTCTCTGAAGCAACCTTGTCTGAATTAGAGTATTGATTTGATTTGGGAAAAGTTAGCCTTCTTCAAAAATCACAGTATTGACAATAGGATTGGCTCAAATTCCCCTTAAAATTGTCAGTTTCACCTAATTGGTCAAACAGATGACTAACCGGACCCATGGAATCTAGACCGCATAGATTTTTCACTACCCGGTAAAGTGTACATTTGTCTTGAATGGAACAGTGTGATTGACTAAGACAAAGTGTTAATTATGGGCTTGTTTAGCCAGCAAAAGAATGGCTAGCATAGGTTTTGTTTTGTTTTTGGCCTGGCCTTCAGGCAGATGCTGTTTTGAATATAATTCTGAATGAAAAGCTGCCAGTTTAGCTGTGTGGCAATGCCCTGTCTATGGCTCTTCCCTGTCTCCAGTTAAATGACATTTGTCACACTTAAACAGAAACAATTATTAATAATTTTCATTTCATTAGGAGCACTACAATGAAATGTCAACAACTTTTAAAAATGCTGCAGGAGTGTACAAATTAATTTAGATTTTCAGAAGTGTAATTATTTTTTTGTAAGTACCAGACTGTGTAATCATTCTGGGTGCTATTACTTGTGCAATCAATTATCCTGAGATATACTTATCTGGTTTCAAACATGATTTCCTACTGTCACCTGTTGGTGGGATTGATGTTTTTTTGATGGAAGAACATTAGGAATCAGTTTCCAGTTTTGTATACAACCCCTGGGACTTATCAAAACCAGCCTCTGCATAACACATTTTAATTTTGCAATTAATTCTGCAGAAACACTGTGGAAATATAAGGGAAAGGGGAAAACTCAGTTGCACCAGAAAGCAGTGAGCCACACTGGGTCCTGTAGGAATGATGCAGAGACAGAGCTCTATCAACATTAGAGATGAGTGAATCTGTCAGTGTCAGTTTCTCTCAGTTTCACATTTCTCCACTCTCAAGTTCAGTTCCTCTCATTTCCACATCATTTTGCAGCTCCCCACTCCTGATGTCCTCACAAACATTTAGCAGCATTCTAGAGTGAATTTCTCCACATAAACCCATTTTTGCCTAAGGTACTCGTTTTCTGCAAGCAGTGTCCCTATATAGCATATAATATGCATTCTGCATGTTATTTTCCCTAATATATGCATTAATGTTTACATTGTTTGGTTGGAAAACTGCATTGCAAAATTCAGAGGTATGAAAATTTTGGAGGATCACTACATAGCGATTTAAGTATCCTTCGGGAAGCGAACTAGATACCCTTGTCCTTAAATGTGATCTGAATTTTCACCCCATCCCTAATCAACATAATGAATTCTACTGACACCACAAAATCACCCCAAGGCAAAGTTTAGGGGTGCACCCCAAGCAAGGCAAATTAGAATGACAGCTTTCACATTACAGAGTCAGATTGCTTCTGCAACACAGTGTGTTGAGGTGAATCAGAGAGTGTCCAAACTTTCAATCCTCTATGGAAGTGTTTTCCAAACTTGGGTCTCCAGCTGTTTTTGGACTACAGCTCCCATCATCCCTAACTATCAGGTCCATTGGTCAGGAATTATGGGAACAGGTCAGTTTTGTGCCCAAATAAAGTATTAGATTGAAATAACACAGATAAGTTCACAAACAGACAGGGATGCTTTCATATGCTACAGATACAGTGGTGCCTCGGTTTACGAACTTAATCCTTTCCAGAAGTCCATTCTTAAACTGAAACCGTTCTTAAACTGAGGTGCACTTTCCCTAATGAGGCCTCTCGCCACCGGTGCCCTTCCACCGTTCGGATTCTGTTCTTAGACCGAGGTAAAGTTTGCAAACCGGGACACTACTTCTGGTTTTGCAGAGTTCGTAAACCAAATTGTTCGTAAACAGGACTGTTCTTAAACTGATGTACAAGAGTGCTGTAGGAACAAAGTGCTATAGGAGCACACTTAGTTATTGTTTAACTGAATCAGTAGCCTTTCTGTATAAATCCATTTTGGGAACTCGTAAGTGTAAATTGCACATGTGTGGGTAAGAGACTATGAGACTATAGATGCATGACACAGCTTGACAATGTGGTGGATATAAAGTGGACTGAAATAGAGTGGAGGAGAAAGAGAAAAATGTGAAATCTAAAGACAGAAGAAATGCTATGAACACATCCTGATAGCTGGAGTGTGACACCTGAATAATGCGCATAATCAAAATGTAATTGGTATTCTCTCAAGCATAAAAAATTGACTAGAAAACAATTGCTGCTAAAATCGTACGGGGGGTGGTCAATCACTTTTTGTAGTAAGACAACCAGCTATAATCAGAGAGAGAGAGAGAGAGGGAGAGAGAGAGAGAGAGAGAGAGAGAGAGAGAGAGAGAGAGAGAGAGAGAGAGCAAACCTAGTTAATCAGTTGCATGTATAGGAATGACTGGACACAAACCCCACAGTAACTATGGAAAGATACAATGCAGAGAACACTTGATACTGAATTCTAAGCATATCTACTCAGATATCAGTATCACTTGGTTCTATATAAACTTACCCAGAAGTAAGTGCCATTGAATTGCAACATCACTGCCTTTGGAGATTAGTCCCTGACCTTAAGAATTTTTTTAAAAGGGTTACTGGAACAAAAAAGTGACAGAATTAGAACCACCTGATAAATTTCACACTTTATTTGACACTCTGTATCAGAGATAACACACAAGGACCACAACTCTTATTATTCCTGACCATCAGTCGTGGTGGCTGAGGCTGATGGGAGGTGGACTCTAATAACATCTGGAGAGCATCCTATTGGCTACCCCTCCATATACCTTACTTACTCATTCAACCATCCTTGTGGGACAGGTAGTTTCACTGTGCTAGTTTTTCTTTTTTCCTTTTTTCCAAGGATGGAATTATATATTTGGGGCATGGGAGCTGCTTCCCTATGATGTGATCCCTGGCCAGTGCACTTCTATGCACCATATGTTGTTAAACTCCCAACTCTCAGTGTTCAGGAATGATGGGGATTGTAGCCGAACATCATTTTGAGGGGGTGGGGCACACAGTTGGCCTCCCCTGATGTAGACATTGGCTTGGTGCTTAAATTGTTCTTTCATTCATGCAAGGGCAGGGGTGATTTCCTCCAACTCCCACAACTCCTGCATCCCCTACAACACATTTTTGCACTATGCCTAAGGTCCCCTAACCTCCAGGAGCAGGTCTGTGAGTGGTGCAAGTGGCTACAGGTATGTAGAAAAGTCCTTCTTAATGAAAGTGAACTTTGCTCTGTTCGTGAAAGAGACACATACATGAGAAAGATACAAACCATTATCCAGAACAGGGTTGTAACCCTCAACACTTCTCACTTTGGCTCTGGTCCTGTTAGCTAGGGATCATGGGAGTTGTAGTCCCAAAACATCTGGAGGGCTGAGGTTGCCTGTGCCTGCTCTAAGGCATGTAAGTTAAGTACAGTCCCCACTCTGGAAGAATGGCAGATGAAGTTGATTGACTGTATGGGATTGGCAGAAATGACCGGCAGAATCCGCGACCAGGGAGAAGAGTCGGCAGAAGAAGATTGGAAGAAATTCAAGGACTATTTACAGAAATACTACAAAATTAATGAACTCTGAAAAGATGCTGGATTGAACTTATGTGGTCTCTAGCTGTTATGATAAAGATAATTGGGATTAAAATTGTTTAAGTCATAAAATTTAAAAAGTTGATTGGAAAATAAGGTGTTAGTTAAAAGGAATGTTAAGAGATTAGGATTTGCTGGATTAACAATTTGAACTAGAAAACAAAAAGGGGAGGTATGAGGAAGTCAAAGAAACATGTTACTGAAAAATTGTTATTGAAATTGATTTGTTTTTAATATTTTTCTTTTTCTTTTTCTTTTTGTGTTTGCATAAAATTGGAAAATTTAATAAATATTTATTTTAAAAAAAAGTAAGTTAAGTACAGTTGTACCTTGGTTCTCGAATTTAATCCATTCTGGGAGTCCATTAGACACCTGAAACGGTTCGAAAACCAAGGCACAGCTTCCAATTGGCTGCAGGAACTTCCTGTACTCAATCGGAAACCATAGAAGCCGCAGAAGTTGCTTCGGACATTCAGCTTCCACAAAACATTCTCAAACCAGAACACTCACTTCTGGGTTTGCGGTGTTCGGTAGCTGATTTGTTCAACAAAACTAAGGCGTTCGACTACCAAGGTACCACTGTATAGTAATTTAATTCACTGAAATTGTATATGCTTGTAGGCATTACTATATGTTTAAATTTGATTGGTTGGTAACTGAATTCTAGAGAATTCTCTAGTAGTTCTCATGTGATTGGCTAAGGAGAGACTCCATTTTATGTGAAGCAAGATGGCTGTGTCTTTTAGAATCCACTGTGAACACTGCTAAGTTGAATTGAGTGTTGGAGTGCTCCTCTGCTTGAAAGAGAGCAAAGCTGCAGGAGAAGGTAAAAATGGAAATCCCTCATAGGAGCTGCAAGGCATGGCCTAAATTGAGATACAGAAGGCTGAAAGTGCTAAGATCTGGAAAGAGAGGAAAATACAGTTGTTTGGAAGTTAGAAGAAGAGACCGCAAGCCCATGCTTGGAGAAGCATGTATTGTAAATATTATGATTTAATTCATCTATAACTTTAAATATTATGTTGTAATTCATCTATAACTTTAAGTTTCTGCAAGTAAAGCTTTTGAATGTTAAAGTCTGCACATTAGTTTAATTTCCAAAGAAGGGTGTCAGTCATATATATATGATTTAAGCTTCTTAGCTGCAGTTTTTTGCTACTCTTACTTCAGCAACATACCCTCCCGAGCCACAGTACACACCATTCCTGCTTTGCACCCTCCTTGAGTGTCTTTGCCTGGCTGGAATATTTCCTGGAACTCTGAGAATGCTTCTTGCTTCCCTGGATGGGGGATAGAGAAGGAAGTGTGAGAGTGAAGAAGCTGGCCTACTGAAGAAAAGGAAAGTTTGTGTTACTTGTTCTTCCCACTTTTGCCTTTGTCCTTCTCACCACAAACCCATGGTCCTCAGAAGGTTGTCTCTCAGGACTGAAAAGTGTTCCCCACCCCAGATACAGAATATCATAGAATCAACTAGAATTCATTTATAAAGAAAATATTACGTTGCTAGCAAACAGAATGTGTGTATGTGTGCCGTGCCTTAGTGTGAACGTGAAAGGTTTCAGCTTACAGCCCCTCTGTCTCTGCATGTCATACAAGGCTTATTGCAGGAAACATGGCACAGCAGACCTGACAATAGTTTGCCTATCCCTGCAAGGCCAAAAAGAAAAGAAAAAGGAAAAGTTGAACTCTCTCCAGCAAGAGAACTTGCCAAAACTTTACTTTAAGCAGGAACCTCTGACTGGTTCAGATTTCAGATGCCATATGCTTGAGAGATTTCTGGAGCAGCGTTTCTCAGCTTTGTGACGGCGGCTGCCATAGCCAAGAACTGGTTATGAGATGCTACCTCCTTGCCTCTTGTATTGGACCGCAGTTGCAAATTCTGCCCAAATTCCTCCAGGAGCTGTTTGAATTGGAGCCTTGAGCACAGCTTGCTGCATGTGGCATTAGTGTCTGCTGATGAAAAATAAATAATACAAAATGAATTTGAAACAAATCAAAATGCCACTGTAGTCATTTCTGGCCTTCCAGGGGCTTGTCGGATGCCAAAGATGTGTTGTGAATATGCTTTGCCATGCATCGTAGAATATAGCTACGAGCCCAGACCAACTTGGGGAGAATTAGCTGCAGCAGCGTGAAATGGGGTTGATTCTATTTTCATATTCTTTAGAAAGTGAAATTTGGCTGTTTGTGCAGGGCTCTCCCTCCCTTCCAGGCAAAATCTGCAGCAGTGGGCACAAGAATTTCCACCTGTGAAAGCTTAATTACTTGTGCCCAGTGACATCACCATGTTGCCAAATCAGGCTACGTGGAGTCACCATCACCATGATTGGAATCAGTGGTGGTTGGTATATTCAGGAGACTAAAGCACTGCCCCTACAACCTCTGTCTGCCTTCAGCCAGCAATTGCCTACTTGTTTTCTCACTCCAGGGGGTGGCATTGCCTGTCTGCCTCCTCCTTCTCCTTAGCCTTATTTTTGCCTTTGTAGAACTCATCAGGGAAGAGGATGGGGACAAAACTAGAATTCGTTGGCTCTGCTTATCTTTGGTTCTGGAGACATGTGCTGTTTGGGTTCCCTGGCTTCTGCCCTATCAGTCTCTCTCTCTCTCTCTCTCTCTCTCTCTCTCTCTCTCTCTCTCCCTCCCTCCCTCACACACGCACACCAGTCTTCTAGGCTGAAGTCTAAAAATCTGCCCTAGAGTGTAGTTTCAACAAATATGGACAAAGCACAACGACAGGTAATAACAAAAGATGGAAGATTACCAAAGACTTTTTTTGAAATGACTGACAATATGGACTTGATTGATATTTGGAGAACAAAACACCCATTAGAAAGAGAGGGAACCTTCTTTTCTGAAGCCAAAATGACATGGACAAGGATTGACCAAATTTGGGTGACTAGCAGTATGGCACCGAACATAAAAAAAGTAGAAATCTGCCCAAAAACCTTCTCCGACCACAACGCAGTAAAGATGGTGATGAGGCAAACAACAACTGGTTCCTTCAGATGGAGAATGAATGACACCTTATTCAGAGATGAGGAGATTTGCAAGAAGGCCCAAAAAACTTTGAAAGACTACTTTGAAATCAACTTAAGGTCTAAAGTAGAAAAAAGAATAGTATGGGACGCAAGCAAAGCCGTGATGAGAGGGTTCTTGATTCAGCAAAATACCTTAAAGAAAAGAAAGCAAAATGAGAAGAAGGAGAGAATTTTGGAAAAGATAAAGGAAGGGGAAAAACAATTAAGATCGAAGCCAAAATCCCAAGAGATTTTAAGAGAAATTAAATTCCATCAAACACAATATATGGAACTGATGAATCAGGAATTAGAGTGGAAAATTAAACAAATGAGACAAAAGACCTTTGAATCTGCTGACAAATGTGGTAAGTTATTGGCTTGGCAAATAAAGAAGAGACAAAAACTCAACACGGTGACAAATATAGAGGTGGAAGGAAAGAATATAAGCAACCCAGTGGAAATTAGGAACTGTATTCAGAACTACTTTAGACAACTCTACACACAAGGGCCGCAGAATGAAATGGATATACAACAATTCCTCGAGAAAAACGGGCTGAAAAAGGTTTCGCAGGAAAGCAAAGCAATTTTGAATCAGGAGATATCAGCACAAGAAATAGAAGATGCCATTCAAGGCATGACGCTGGGCAAATCCCCCGGGCCGGATGGACTGACTTCCAAATATTATAAAGTTTTGAAGGAAGGACTGATACAGCCCTTGAAGGAAGTCTGTAATGAGATTATGGAGGGGAAAAGGGCACCTGATACGTGGAGTGAGGCCTATATCACACTTATACCAAAGACAGAGACTGAAAAGACCCAACTTAAAAACTACCGACCCATCTCGTTATTGAATGTGGATTACAAAATCTTTGCTGATATTTTAGCAAAGAGACTGAAAAGAGTTTTGATGGAGGAGATTCATGGGGACCAAGCGGGCTTTCTCCCAAAAAGGCATTTGTCGAACAATGTAAGGAATATAATTGACATTTTGGAAAAGCTGGAAGTGAATATAAACACTAAGGCTGTTTTGATATTTGTGGATGCTGAGAAAGCCTTTGACAACATTTCTTGGAGTTTTATGTTGAAGAACCTCCGGGGGATGGGGGTAGGCCAAGGGTTTGAGAATGGTATAGGTGCAATATACTCTGAACAGAAAGCGAAACTTATTGTAAATAATGTGGTTACAGAAGAGTTCAAGATTGAAAAAGGGACACGTCAGGGGTGCCCTATCTCCCCACTACTTTTTATATCGGTCCTGGAGGTTTTGCTTAATATGATTAGGAGGGACCAGTTGGTTAAAGGGATTCAGGTCGGAGCTAAACAATATAAATTGAGAGCATTTGCAGATGATTTAGTACTTACATTGCAAGAGCCAGAAGCTAGCACGAAAAGAGTTTTGGAAATAATTCAAGAGTTTGGTCAAATGGCAGGATTTAAATTGAATAAGTCAAAGACAAAGGTTTTGGAGAAAAATTTGACACAGATAGAAAAAGAAAGGTTTCAGAATGAGACAGGGTTGATTGTGGTTAAAAAAGTGAAATATTTGGGTATAAATATGACAGCTAAAAATGTGAATTTGTTTAAAGATAATTATGAAAAAACTTGGAGAGAAATGAAAAAAGATTTGGAGACTTGGTCTAATTTAAAGCTTTCCTTGTTAGGCCGAATTGCAGTTATAAAAATGAATGTATTGCCAAGAATGTTGTTTTTGTTCCAAGCATTGCAAATAATGGACAAAATGGATTGTTTCAAGAAGTGGCAAAAAGATATATCTAAATTTGTCTGGCAGGGCAAAAAGCCCAGAATTAAATTTAAGATATTAACGGATTCAAAGGAAAGAGGGGGGTTTGCCCTGCCAGACTTTAAATTGTACTATGAAGCGGCAGCTTTTTGCTGGCTGAAAGAATGGCTGCTTCTTGAAAACACAGACATTTTGGATTTGGAAGGTTTTAACAATATTTTTGGGTGGCATGCATATTTGTGGTATGACAAGGTTAAAGCACACAAAAGTTTTAAAAATCATATTGTCAGAAAAGCACTATTAAATGTTTGGGTTAGATATAAAGATTTGCTGGAAAATAAAACTCCAAGGTGGCTGTCGCCAATGGAAGCTAAGGCAGTTAAAAAGTTAAACATGGAGTCCAAGTGGCCAAGATACTGGGAAATTCTGGAAAAGGAAGGGGACAAACTGAGATTACAGAGCTTTGAGAAACTAAAAGGGAAGGTGAGAGATTGGTTGCACTATCATCAAATAAATGAAGCGTTTAAACTGGACAGTAAAATTGGCTTCCAGGTGGAAAAATCAAAATTGGAGACAGAACTGTTAGAACCCAGTACTAAGAATTTGTCAAAAATGTACAATTTGCTGCTGAAATGGAATACACAAGATGAAACGGTTAAATCAGCCATGATTAAATGGGCTCAGGACATTGGTCATAATATTTTGTTTGCTGATTGGGAAAAGTTGTGGACCACCGGGATGAAATTTACGGCATGTAATGCCTTAAGAGAAAATATTATGAAAATGATATATAGGTGGTACATAACCCCAGTCAAGCTTGCAAAGATTTACCATTTGCCTGATAATAAATGTTGGAAATGTAAAGAAACTGAAGGTACATTTTTTCATCTTTGGTGGACTTGCCCGAAGATTAAGGCATTCTGGGAAATGATCTATAATGAACTTAAAAAGGTATTTAAATATACTTTCCCCAAGAAACCAGAGGCCTTTCTCTTGGGTATTGTCGGCCAAGGGGTGTTAAAGACGGATATAACTTTCTTTATGTATGCTACAACAGCAGCTAGAATACTCATTGCGAAGTACTGGAAGACGCAAGAGCTACCCACACTGGAAGAATGGCAGATGAAGGTGATAGAGTACATGGGCTTGGCAGAAATGACGAGCAGAATCCGAAACCAGGGAAGAGAAGCAGCGCAAGAAGAATGGAAAAAATTCAAGGACTATTTAAAGAAATATCACAAAGTTAACGAAAGTTAGAATGATGTTGGATTGGAAAGTAAATGGTTACTATTAGCAATGGTTAAGACAAGGAGAATAAGGAAGATTAGTTTAAATCTAAATTAAAATAAGGGAAGATTTGCTGAGTAATTGATAAGAACTTGGAATACAGAAAAGGGAGGCATGAGGAAGTCGGGGAAGAAAGGTATAAGAAATTAGGATATGAAATGGTACATGTTTTTTTGTTTTGTTTATGTCTTTGTATGTTTATGTATGTTATGTTTATATGGAAAAAATTCTTGAATAAAAATATTATAAAAAAAAATAAAAAAAAATCTGCCCTAGAGTTTAGCAAGGTTTAGCTTCGGTTTCTTATGGTCACTCTGACATACTTGGTTTATTTTAAATAACCTGAGACTTGGTTGAGAGAGAAGAGCACGTTTCTTCCTCATTGTTTTGGGGGTTTTTTTTGGGGGGGGATGAGGATTTTTTTTAAGGTGAGATGAGTCAAAAATAAAAAGAGGAAAGCACACCTTGTCAGCTGCAATTACATTTTCCAAGACTAGCAGTTGAAAAATAATATAATTCAATGTCTCTGTTAGCATTCGGCATTGTTAATTCATGGACAAGTAATTTAGATGAATTCTCAATGGGAAATTGAATTTGAGGCGACTCAGCAGGAAAATTGGTGCATTCTATTACTGAATGGAAAACAGTTATGAGTTATCACTGGCTTTGCCTTTGATATACTGCAGACGGCTTGGAAAGGGGGCTGCCACTTTGACAACCATTCATGTTTTCTTAAAATAATGACGGGGCAAACCAGAACAAGGGAAAGGTGACTGTGGAAGGGAATTCAATAAGGAAAGGATGGCAGGTGACAGAGCTGATGACAGAACAGAGCTCTAGACGGATTTAGCAGAAATGTTAATACCATTGTCAGTATTTAGCACGGAGGAAAAGGCTGGGATGGGCTAGGAGGGGCTGTAGGTTTATAGCCAAATATCTGATATAAAATATAAAAGTGAATCTCAGTAGTCAGGGAAAAGAGGTGTGTCTTTAGTGCATGATAAAAATGACATTACAGTGGTACCTCAGGTTAAGTTCCGGAGGTCCGTACTTAACCTGAAACTGTTCTTAACCTGAAGCACCACTTTAGCTAATGGGGCCTCCAGCTGCTGCCACGCCACCGCCACCCGATTTCTGTTCTCACCCTGAAGCAAAGTTCTTAACCTGAAGCACTATTTCTGGTTTAGCAGAGTCTGTAACCTGAAGCGTATGTAACCTGAAGCGTATGTAACCTGAGGTACCACTGTATTTGAGGGAATCTGTGTTCATAGACCTCCATAAAAAGTGAAGAAGCAGTCATATATACATTGTGTGACTTCTCCTCATTGCCTATTCCATCCAGTGCGGTGTTCCTGGAAACACCTAGGATGATGTCAAAATTAAGGGGAAGGAGAGGTGTGAATGTGATAGACCTGAGCTTGACATGACTGATACCATTGTAAAAAGTCCAAAACTCAATTTAGGAGACAGGAAGCCTTGTCAGCCTCTGTCAGTCACTCTGTAATCAATCCAAACAACACCTCATTGTTCACCCTCCTCTGTCTTATCCAATTTCCTAGCCAGTTAATTGGTATGCTGTCAAGAACCCAGGCGTTTCTGTAGGCCAAATATAGCTCCCCTTTTCCTTCTCTTGTTGACTTCTCAATTGAAATGTAAAGGGCCAGAAAAAAGAGGGTTTTGGAGGAGCCTGATTTTGCCAAGAAGACAAAGGCCTCTGATTGGCTGGGCACAAATGGAGGTGCAGAAGCTAAATCCATTTACAGAGCTGGCAAGTTTGATGTCTAAACCAGAGGCGGGACCAGTGTATAAGCAAATTTTCCATTCTTTCCTAAGAATGATATGGTTTTGCTGAAACTAGGCATGGACAAAACTTTCAGTTTCTCATTCTCCCACTCTTAAGGGTTTTATCCAACTAACTCTTACCAGCCATGTTCATTGAATTCAGCAGGTCTACTCTGTGTAAGACTAGCATTGGCTGCAATTCATTGTTTGGTTATCCACTTTTTCACATCAGTTCGTTTTTCCCCTCTATGAAAGGTCCTCATGAAAATCCTCAGCATTTCACTGCAGATTAAAATGCACATCTTTGGAAAGATATTTTCCTGAATACAATGCATTTTTGTACATTATATAGAAATGTTATGCACACTTTACCTTAACATATGCAATTTTGTACATGCTACTTTTCTGGAGAAATGCATGGCAAAATTCAGAGAACTGAGAATTCAAAACAATGGCTGTGTTTTGGTTTGCATCTTGTTTTGCAAATTAGGTAGGTTTTCCTTTAAATGCAAACTGAGTCAAATTTCTCCCCCCATCCCTTGCTGTACCTGCGCTAGGGTATATTTATTTATTTATTCATTAATCTATCTATTTTAAGACTGGTGTCTTGGCCTCTGTTCTATAACCTCAGGGTTACAACTCTAAGACATAAGTGATAATCACCAGTAATGTTCAGTACAGTTCTGCAAGCTTAAAACATTAAGCATCTGTCTTTATTGACACGCAAGCCAATTACTTAATATTCAGAAGGCATGAAAAAGGGGGAAGGGCCATAACTCAGGGACAGAACACCTGTTTTGCATGCAGAAAGTCTGATTTTCAGTTCCTGGCATCTTCAGGTATGGCTAGGAGTGTCCCCTGGGGAGCCACTGCTACTAAATGATATTCTTGTAAAGAAGCTGGTAAAATGCGGTCTTGACTATGCTACCACTCAGAGGATTTGTAACTGGCTGACTGACCAAACCCAAAGGGTGCTCATCAATGGTTCCTCTTCATCCTGGAGAAGAGTGACTAGTGGGGTGCCACAGGGTTCTGTCTTGGGCCCGGTCTTATTCAACATCATTATCAACGACTTGGATGATGGACTCAAGGGCATCCTGATCAAATTTGCAGATGACACCAAACTGGGAGGGGTGGCTAACACCCCAGAGGACAGGATCACACTTCAAAACGACCTTGACAGATTAGAGAACTGGGCCAAAACAAACAAGATGAATTTTAACAGGGAGAAATGTAAAGTATTGCACTTGGGCAAACATTGAGAGGCACAAATACAAGATGGGTGACACCTGGCTTGAGAGCAGTACATGTGAAAAGGATCTAGGAGTCTTGGTTGACCACAAACTTGACATGAGCCAAGAGTGTGACGCGGCAGCTAAAAAAGCCAATGCAATTCTGGGCTGCATCAATAGGAGTATAGCATCTAGATCAAGGGAAGTAATAGTGCCACTGTATTCTGCTCTGGTCAGACCTCACCTGGAGTACTGTGTCCAGTTCTGGGCACCACAGTTCAAGAAGGACACTGACAAACTGGAACGTGTCCAGAGGAGGGCAACCAAAATGGTCAAAGGCCTGGAAACGATGCCTTATGAGGAATGGCTAAGGGAGCTGGGCATGTTTAGCCCGGAGAAGAGGAGGTTAAGGGGTGATATGATAGCCATGTTCAAATATATAAAAGGATGTCACATAGAGGAGGGAGAAAGGTTGTTTTCTGCTGCTCCAGAGAAGCGGACACGGAGCAATGGTTCCAAACTACAAGAAAGAAGATTCCACCTAAACATTAGGAAGAACTTCCTGACAGTAAGAGCTGTTCGACAGTGGAATTTGCTGCCAAGGAGTGTGGTGGAGTCTCCTTCTTTGGAGGTCTTTAAGCAGAGGCTTGACAACCATATGTCAGGAGTGCTCTGATGGTGTTTCCTGCTTGGCAGGGGGTTGGACTCAATGGCCCTTGTGGTCTCTTCCAACTCTATGATTCTATGATTCTATGATTCTATGATTCTATAAATGTAGTCACTACTGTGCTAGACAGAAGACCATTGCTTCAGTATAAGGCATCTTTCTATATTCCTAAAAGATGAGTCTTCCTGGATCTGTGAGGGGAGTGAATGCCAGAACTGGGGTGATATTGCTGGGAAGGCCCTATGATAAGTTGCAGACCCCCAAACCCAGGGCCAGCCCAATACATTTTGGCACTTGAAGCAAACAACAAAATGGCACCACTCTGTCTTCCAGGGAACAAGGCGTGTGTGAAGATTTACATCAGGAACAAGGGGGGAATGAAGATCCAAATTAGAATCTGCTGCCCCTGTGAATCCTGACTCCTGAGGCAGTCACCTCACCTTACCTCATGTGTGGGCCGGTCCTGCCTTAACCTCATCAAACAATGTTACTGACTGGCAGATACTCATGTTAGAATATCTACAATTAGCAAAACTGACGGGATCAGTTAGAAGAACATCGAAACAAAAAACAACTAGAGAATGGATAATATTCAAGAACTTTGTAAAACTTTATTGTACAAATAATTCCATATTAGCAGAAACTGAGTGATATTTGTAAAGAAAACGATTAGAGGAATATATAGAAAGTAGACAGAAATGATATTATACAATACAAATCTGTGTTAAAAAAGAATGTTTATATTACAGTATAATGAGAAGGATGAGAAGGATTGTGTTGATGAACACTTTTATTGTGTAAATAATGTTGTCTTGTCTTTTCTTTTCCTCCTTTGATTTTTTTACTTTGTATCTTTGTTATTTCCTTATTTTTTTCTTTTCCTCTTTTTTGTTCCTTTATAAATTTTCTGTTCTCTACATAATTTTCTTTTTCTTCATATGTAAAGAGATAGCATACAATGTTTGTGTAGATATGTAAATTTTTAATCAATAAAGAATTTAATTTTTTAAAATAAATAAATAAATAACCTCATCAAACAATGGAATTGTCAGCAAGGTCTCGATAGGCAGCAGCTCTCAAGTAGCATATGGAACAGTACATGTTAGGAGAAGGGCCATAGCTCAGTGGTAGAGCATGTGTCTTGCAAGCAGAAGGTCCCTGGTTCAATTCCTGGCATCTCCAGGTTGGGCTGGGAGACACTCCTTGCTAAAATCCTGGAGAGCTGCTGCTGGTAGGTGTAGACAATATTGAGTTATATGGACCAATAGTCTGATGCAGGTGGCACTGTGGGTTAAACCACAGAGCCTAGGACTTGCCGATAAGAAAGTCAGCTGTTCAAATCCCCACGACGGGGTGAGCTCCCGTTGCTCGCTCCCTGCTCCTGCCAACCTAGCAGTTCGAAAGCACGTCAAAGTGCAAGTAGATAAATAGGTACCGCTCTGGCGGGAAGGTAAACGGTGTTTCCGTGCGCTGCTCTGGTTCGCCAGCAGCGGCTTAGTCATGCTGGCCACATGACCCGGAAGCTGTACGCCAGCTCCCTCAGCCAATAAAGCGAGATGAGTGCTGCAACCCCAGAGTCAGCCACAACTGGACCTAATGGTCAGGGGTCCCTTTACCTTTAGTCTAAGTACCTTCCTATGGGTTCCTATGTGTACAGGGGAAAATGCTACTTTGGGTAAACGGGCCCTAGATCTTTTACGATCATAGGCAGAGTGGGTGGTCCATAGGTCAGCTCAGGGGCTCATGTTGTGTCAGCGGAACTGGGTACAGCCCTCATGTTTATAATTCAATTGATGAGCTGCTAAGCTATCTTCAAAATACACCTCTAAAAATTCCAGCAATAGCTTAGTAATTACATTGCTAAGACAGGTGACCTTGAAATGTTTCTAAACTTAACATTTTTTCCAGCTTGCCTCTATGATGGAGCTGGCTTGTATCCCATCCACATCACCAACACCACTCTCTAGGTAGATCCTGACCCTTGACCTCAGGATGAAATCTTTCTGATTTATATCCATGTGTTGAACAAGGATTTGGGAAATCTTAGTTGAAAGCAAATGTGCTCCTTTGAAATGGAGTTTAGAAGGCAACGAAACTGATTGAAGATTTTGGCAAACCTTTTCAGGTCAAATGCATGCATGCATGCTCACACACGAAGGCCAACGTACAACCCTACAAAACATCTTTCCCTTCTCATCAGCAAACATTCAGAAATTTGGTCCACCGCAACAATAAAAGGGAAGATGGCATGCTCGGACTTTCAGCAACAACTCAAGACTGAAAACGAGTATGCAATGCTATACATCAAATACAGATAATATATATTCCAGTAGGATTGTGTCTCTTCTATAGATGTTGCAAACATCCACTGTATTACTGTTTTGGAAATAAAAATCATTAGGACTGTCCATTGGACTTGGCCAAGGCCTGAGTCAAACTGAGTTTATTCTGAGGGAACCGGGCATCAGATGAGTTGGATTCAGACAGCCATGCACCACTACAGGTGAGGTTGGATGGCCCAGAGCAATCTGTGACTGTCAGGGGGTTGGGCATTAGGCAGGAAGGAGAAGCAGGCAGGGTGCAAAATTTTTCCTTCTTGCCACAGGCCTACCCCCAGAATCACCACCTCCTGTAGGGTGCTGTGTTTCTGCTTTAGGAGAACCATTTGTGGAACACCTCCCCCCACAGCTGTTGAGTAAAGGGTGTGGTTATTGTAAGACAGGGTTTGGCAAACCTTTTGAGCAGGGAACAGGTCCACTGTCCCTCGGACCTTGTGGGGGGCCGGTGTGCCGGGACCTGCAGGTATTTGCATTCCTTCATGGTGAGGGCGCCAGCTGGCCTCTCCTGTTCAGACTCCACTAAGCGGCAGCCTCTGGCACAGCCAGGACCATCCAGCGGCAGGAGGGGAGAGCGGCTGGGGTGCCCGGTGGGATCGCGGAGGCTTGGCAAGTGAGGAGCCACGTTGGAGCTTGCCTCAGTGTGGTGCAGAAACTGACTGATCAGGCCCTGCACCATGCTGAGGTGGGCTCTGGCGTGGCTTTTCATTCGTTGAATCGCTGCGCAGCTGCCGCCCACCCATTGGCCACCCATTGGCCAGCTTTGCAGGTGATTGGCCACAACTGGCACCCGCCTTTGCTCGCACATTAAGTAGGAGGGAGGGAGGAGGAGGCGCCGTGGTGCGTGAGAGGGAGGGGAGAAATGGCGGCACAAAAAAAGGCAGTTTGAAAGGAAAAGGGAAAAAAAGAACAGAACCCCACGGCCCACGCCGATCCACAGACTGTTCACATGCCAGATCCTGAAGGCAATTGGGCGGAATCCGGCCCGCGGCCCTTAGTTTGCCAACCCCTGCTGTACAGTAAAGGGAGCTTCTTGCAGAGCATCACACGCTCTGGATTGCTCCCTCCACTCAACAGCTGCTGATACAAGGTCTCCTTCTGCTATTCTCCTCCCAGTTTTATATTTAATCAGGCTCAGTGCCCCCCAGATGAGTGCCATTCTCTCCCCCCCACACCATGCAAGTCTTTAAGCATTATGGGGAAAAGTAACCACAGCTTCCAATTAAAGATAGCTCCCGCTGCCACCACTGGAGGCAGTTAAGTCCACCTGCTCCTCTGAGTAGAATGGATAGGCAAGTATTCCCATCGGTATCAATTTATTCTGCTCAGATGACCAATACTGTATGTCTCTTCAATTACAGGGAAACTAATATCTGCACCAGAGGTCCTGTTAATTGTTACATTTTTTGATGCTGGTTTGTGTGCAATCATCTTTGTGTGCATGTATATACATGCACATGTGGATAAGTAATTCTCATACGATAGTGGGCTTCATTGACTAATTTTCCCAGGAGACCAAAGAAATTTGTTTGTTTATTTCAGTTAGTGGTGTCCATCAGCTCTGGATGAATTTTGAATCCTAAGGTGAGTCAAAGCAGGGATGCCTTGGTGATACAGGCATAAAAAGTATGCTGCTGACAATCATCTGCTAAAAGCAACAGTAAAATCTCCAAACCTACATTGATGCCATAAAGCCAGGGTGGAATTGTGTGAAAAGGCAGAGCAAAGTCCAGAGTTGAGAGAAGGAAGAGGGAAAACTCCATTCTCACCAACTGGTCAAGCTTGTAATCAGAGGGAATTATTTTATCTGGAAAGCGAATCCTCTTACCACAAAATAAAGTTTAAAGGTGCCTACTGCTAAAAAAGCAAAAACCCTGGACATATTTGTTTGTATTATGGAGAGTTTCTTGCCATAAAACATCTCTCTGATGCCTGTAATTTTCAGACCAATTGCTCCCAATTGGGACATTAAAAAAGAAAAGAAAAAAGATATATGAATCCTCATAATCATGCTTGAGGAGGAAACAACGCCTATTTAAATAGAACTGAGCTGAATCAGGCAGCCTATGAAGTACCTTGGACTAAAATAGGCTTTCCCCCAAAGTGATGAACCAGAGTTCAAGCAGTCTGGGGCACCGTCCTCGTATATTTGCCTCAGTACTTCCCTTTCCGTGACCAGGCAGTGACAGCCCCAGCCCCCAGGGATCATAAGGAAGGAATAAAGACTCTGACAACATTATGTGGAATTAAAATTAGCCCACAACTTTATTAAACTTCCGAATGTAGGAATACCTTGGCTTAGGCCTTGGGCGTGTATCCCTCCCAGCCCCACAGCCGGGGGGAACTGGGGCTCATCAGGGTAAATGGGATATGGGGGTGCTCTGTGAGACATAAATGTAGCAGGCAGCCCAGCCCATATCCCCACACACAGGGTAGTTTACTGACGACCTTTCAGTGTATAGCCAGTGACACCCATATATATAACCCCTTTAAGAGGGGGACCCTGGAATTGCCACCACAGGGGGATGAGTCACCACTTCACGCCCCCCTCCCCGCCCGCCATATAGGGAAGAAAAGACTAAAGGATTCCACCCAAGGCCATAACCGCCACTCGAGACTGTGAACTTGTGGTCTTGCCGCCAAGACCACCTACATCTGGAAAATCATTCAACTTACCTCCAACCACTCCATCAGGCCATGCCTGATGTCGCACAACAAGAGCTCACTTACAGGGTTGGGAAGATGCATGTCATCAGGTCTGAAAAGATCACATCTACTAACTTCAGTTTCGAGGTGCTTCACCACACGACTTCCAAGACGCAAAATCACTACACGGATGGCAATTCTCACTGCTGAATTGCCAGAGCTGACTGCCTGGCTATTGTGGGCTAAATCCCCTATTTATAAATGGGGCTGGCCCCACCTCCCAGCAAGAAATTTGACTGCTGAGGCTGGGCAAGAACCTCCAAAAATTAACACTGAGAGGCAAGCCAGCCCCTGTTTGCCAGTAAGCTCCCTGGGAACTGTAGCACCATGCGCGAGCCCGCAAAGGGCACCCACAATGTCACGTGTGAGTGCTCATTTTTAGAAAAACAAAAAGGGAGAGACCATATCCTAGTTCTCTTTGTGGATTTTATATCCTGTAATATATGTCAATAGCACAGTCAGAGTGGCTGAAAGAAACATCTTCAGTAACAGCATCAGACTCTTGGTTGTTGTTCTTTTTTTTGTTCAATAGCAGAAGCGGAAGATTTCTCTGATCACGGCCTCCTGCAGAATTTCTCTAGTGCCCCCTGAACTGATGGTCACTCCCATTGAAAGCTTGTTCCGCTTACAGCCATGCTTCTGTTGTACCTGAAACTTCTGGCGGCTCTTCAAAGATGAGACAAATGTTTCCTTGAATGTAATTTAAAGCAGAAGTCTGGTGGAGCGATTCCCATGGTTTTCAATAATGCTATGTCTCATGAATATATATATATATATATATATATGCCTTCCTCCTAGCATGCTTATTTAAACAAAAGGTTCCCTCTTAACTGCCCATTTTAATCCAATGCCTTGGCAAAGTAGCCTCTCAACGGGCATACAGGAAGGCTTTCTGATCAGATAAAAAACGACATGCTGTGATGTGACAGAGCCTTTCACTGG
>NC_139609.1:87483064-87505466 GCF_964270895.1 Podarcis filfolensis
ATTTACAATAAATGGAACACACATTGATTCTTTGAGTGATGGAGGGTATTCAAGAAGCCAACTGCATATTCAAAAGATGAAACTGAATACGTAAGGATTAACTACTTCACTGAAACCGAAATTACCATTAGCAACCCCCCTTTTTTTAACAAAGAGAGAGAAAGAGAGAAATGAACAGGTGGTGCTTTAAGTGTAACCAAGATTAACCCATATTCAATAACTTTAAAGCTTTTGCATTGACTCTAATAAACGTTCCCTAATTACGCATTCTTGGGAAGGGTGTATATTTTGTGGGGCTTTTCCAATTAGAATTTGGAAGCGGCTATAGTTATCTTCCTGCTGCAGTATGGAGTATATAATCAGCTAGAGGATTCTGAGGGTGTAAGGCATTCAATGCTGTGCTGTTTTCGACGCAGCTGCAGCGGTCTACTTGGGGTTACTGTAGCATTTCCAACACCAACGCCACATTTTTCTGAGAGTGGCAATTAAATAAGCATCTACAAAGAAGATCCCTCCTTCAAAGTAGAGGCCCTGCACTCTTGTGAAAGCTCCAGTGAAGCTCCAGGAGAAAACATTTCTCTTTAACCAGGCCTTTGGCTGATTAACATTCTAGGTTGTTTAAGCTGTGCTTGTGGGAGGGAGGTTATTCGTTTGTTTGTTGTTTATTTTGTTCTTGTTTTCATGTATTCTGTGTTCCCATTTTGCATCTTTATGTTGTGAATCAGCCTGTGATCTTCAGATGGAGTGGTACCCAAATGTAATTAATAATTATGATAACAACAACAACAACAATACAATCACACACTTTGTTAAATCTGCTATCAATCTCAAAGAAAGAGAAAAGCTATTATTATTTTTTATTAAATTTGTACACCAACCTTCATCCAAAGATTATGGGGCAGTTCACAACATTTAAAAAAGCTGTTAAAT
The DNA here is from genome assembly GCF_964270895.1 of Podarcis filfolensis. Taxonomy (NCBI): domain Eukaryota; kingdom Metazoa; phylum Chordata; class Lepidosauria; order Squamata; family Lacertidae; genus Podarcis; species Podarcis filfolensis. The sequence goes on from NC_139609.1 coordinate 87,483,995, forward strand.
GTGAAGAAGTGAGATGTGAAAACTGGTCAGTTTTCCATATGATTATTAGGGCCATATCTAGCTCTAGCAATCCACTCTAAGACCACTGACACTGTATGAGCCTCCAGTGACAGTGTTGGATCCAGACACATCCCCAGGCTACAAAATACTTGGTATAAGGTATCTACCTATGTTCCTAAACAGAACAGAGAGCCAAGGCTTTTAGCTGAAACAGTCTGGGACAGGATGGGGGACCCATGGCTCTGGACTACAGCTACAGTCATCTCAGACCACTGTCCATCCAGTCTAGGGTTGGTGGAAATTAGTGTCCAGCAACATCTAGAATGCAGCAAGTAAGCCACCCCCATTCTAGCAGACTCCATGGGGGTTCATTGTATTTGTAGAGCATGAAGTGGGAATAATAGTTGTGCTGCCTGCTGTAGTAGCATCTAAAAGTAAAGGTAAAGGGACCCCTGACCATTAGGTTCAGTCGTGGCCGACTCTGGGGTTGCGGCACTCATCTTGCTTTATTGGCCGAGGGAGCCGGCATACAGCTTCCAGGTCATGTGGCCAGAATGACTAAGCTGCTTCTGGCGAACCAGAGCAGCACATGAAAATGCCGTTTACCTTCCCACTGGAGCAGTACCTATTTATCTACTTGCACTTTGAAGTGCTTTCGAACTGCTAGGTTGGCAGGAGCAGGGACTGAGCAACGGGAGCTCACCCCGTCACGGGGATTCGAACCGTTGACCTTCTGATCAGCAAGTCCTAGGCTCTGTGGTTTAACCCACAGCGCCACCCGCATCCCATAGTAGCATCTAGTTCCTTCCATATGTTTAAATACAAAGGCAGCATAACGCCAGTGCCCTCTTGTCCAAACTAAACTGCAGAAGCACTTTACAGCATTATCACCACTGCTTTGCAGATAAGATTAACCAGCTACCCAGGAAGATGAAAACTGATTTGGCCCACTGCTGAGCCTTTAAGAGAGGTTTGAAATGCAGAAATCAGCAGGTGAAACTTTTCATACTATGGCATTGAACATGATCACCTACTAATTGCTGTAGATCAAACTGCTTTTAAAGAAATTGCTAGAGGGGGTGATTCAAAAGCTGGCAACCTTGATGCAGCTGAAAGGCTGAAGCTTGGAGACATCAATTTGCCCAAGACCACCTAGTGACCACCTAGTGAGACAAGAATCCTCCTTTTATTCATGGCTGAGTCTCTCAATTTCACTATGCCAGCTCTTACTGTAACTCTAGGCCCGGCACAGGCAACCTTCACCCTCCAGATGTTTTGGGACTACAACTCCCATCATCCCTAGCTAACAGGACCCGTGGTCAGGGATGATGGGAGTTGTAGTCCCAAAACATCTGGAGGGCCGAGTTTGCCTATGCCTGCTCTAGGCTGTGAAAGGCATCCCTTCTGTTAACAACACAGGGGCTTTGTTGGATAAATGGTGCCGTATCTACCCAATGATTCCATGTGCATAGTGAATTCATGGAAATAACCATGTTCCTTGTTTTGAAGCAAAGGCAACTTTGAATAATCAGGACCCTGCTTTGTCTGTCAAGAAATGGATGGAACCTCGAAGCACAGAGAATTTAATTTTCTTGAAAGCTGCAAATAGAATCTGGAAACTCTGTGAGCATAGGTTGAAGCCAGGGTAGCATTTTCATCTTCTCCTAACTAGTAATCTCTGAGTGAGCTCCAAGTGTGAGCAGTGGGTGTTTCTGCTTGTGTCTGGCCAGCCACCTTTTGGTTAAGAAAGGCCTACCTGACATTCGCCCAAGCCTCAAAGACTTTGAGCATGAGGTTTGGGTAGATGTCAAAGGGGTTCATTTCCCTGACGAATTCCACAGTTCTTTAGCCATGAATTGGAGAAAGACAGCAGGGTGGGCTTATATAGTCCTAACGCCATCCCGCTATCTCCAGTTGCTAAACATCTGTGCATGCATCTTCATGTATGCTACTGGCGTGTGCCCTGTCCCTCCTCCTGCCCCATTCACTTTTTGGAGCTCCAGGGTAAGGGAGGTGACACAGTCTATGTACAAAGCCTTTTCTCTCTCTTTGAGAGGAAATAATAATAATAATAATAATAATAATAATAATAATAATAATAGTGATGATGATGATGATGATGATTATTATTATTAAATACTTATACCCCACCCATCTGGCTGGGCCTCCAATAGGTGGCCTCCAATAGGTGGCTGGGTGGCTTCCAATAGGATATTAGAAATACAATCAAACATTAAAAACTTCCCTAAACAGGGTGCATGGGATATTTGTGGATGGAGCATATGAGAATGCAATTGGGGAATGGACACTGACATGGTTTTGGAAACTAAAGACTAAATATGAGAATTTCCACGGGTCTCCATGTGTAAGTAATCTGCTAGACAGATTCAATTGGACCCTGACATTTGTCACAGCATCTTAGTGGGGATGATATTAGTTAGTGTGAGCATAAAACCATGTACAAATTGAATTAGCAGTGAATTTAGTTTGTCAAATGCTTCAAAGCAGAAATGGATGATAAGAATATCCATGATTACTTTCCCTCATCTATGTGAAATAGACTGGCTTTTGTGAGAGAAGAAAGGAAAACTACTGGCTGATCCTAGCTGAATTGCGATAAAAGTATTACAGTAGTTGCTACCGCTGTAGCATTTGGTTGCTTCGGGCTACTTCTTATTGGCTGTGATAAAAGAAAAGCTTATGCTTTAATTCTCCAAAGGCCTTTTATTTAGTGTGCTTCTCTCAGCTAGAACTGTGCAAAATCCTCCACTTTTGTTCCAAAGGCAAATTTTGGACTTTTCCATTGGTGTAATATCAAACTCCCTGCAATTGTCGCCCGGTTCGTAATTCTGATGGTATATCTTTTGCAAACATGAGATGAAAACCAATTTCACATTGTCAATAATAAGGCTGTTCACACTGGAAAAAAATGGTCCAATTTCATTGTGAAATGGGCTCACATTTTATTTGCTCTAAATAGATGCATACTCTGCAATGTGTGCTGAAATTACTGGGGCATATTGATACTGCCTAACACATTTCCCTTTGCATATGCTGCGAGTTGGAGTGCCTTATTCTACGTCTCTTGACATTCCGCAGTCCCATTCAGGATGGCCTCCTTGCATTGTTATCTGATTTAAAGAGTGTGGAGCCATTTCAAAGGCCTTTCTGGTGCTGGCATTCCCATGCGGTTTACTAGAGTTAGCAAATTTTGATTTCAGAAGTGCACCAACCCCAAGCAGAGGCAGTTCAGGTGTAGTTAGAGCAAAATTCAGATGCTCGTGGTTAAAGCCAGTCATGAACAGATAGGGTCACTGGTCATATGGACAAAGCCTATGCACATGCAATATATGCGTGCATAGACTCCTTCAGATCTTAGTTTGAATGCATATGGGGCATTCTTCTTCTTCTTCTTCTTCTTCTTCTTCTTCTTCTTCTTCTTCTTCTTCTTCTTCTTCTTCTTAGAATAGAATCATAGAGTTGGAAGAGACCACAAGGGCCATTGAGTCCAACCCCCTGCCAAGCAGGAAACACCATCAGAGCACTCCTGACATATGGTTGTCAAGCCTCTGCTTAAAGACCTCCAAAGAAGGAGACTGCACCTCACTCCTTGGCAGCAAATTCCACTGTCGAACAGCTCTTCTTCTTCTTCTTCTTCTTCTTCTTCTTCTTCTTCTTCTTCACTCGTAGCCGAATAAGATTGTCTTCCATAAACACAGTTTTAACAATGAGTCCGTGAGTGACTGTGGAGGCCAATTCTGGATCCACACGTCCTTTCACAGTGGTGACATTGGTTTCCGAGAGGGAGTTGATCACGGTGTGGATTTGCCAAGTGTGCCTTCCTCTAAGCATGCTTCTCTCTTTTGTCCCGAGTTCAAGTGTCTTCAAAGCCCATGACACCTTTGCTAAAGGCTGTTCTCCAATTGGGACACTCACAGGCAAAGTGTTTCCCAATTGTTGGTGTTTATACTATATTTTTAAAAATTTGCCTTGAGACAGTCTTTGAAGCTCTTTTGTTGACTGCCAGCATTACACTTTCCATTTTTAAGTTTGGAATAGAGTAGTTGCTTTGGAAGATGATAATCAGGCATCCGCACAACATGACCAGTCCAACGAAGTTGATGTTGAAGAATCATTGCTTTGACACTGGTGATCTTTGCTTCTTCCATTAGTGGGGCCAGGATTAGGGGGTGTGAGCTTGATCTTGTTTCCTGCATCTGCATTCAGAGAAAAAAACATTCATACTCTGCTTGCAGGCTTCCCACCAACATCTGGCTGCCCACTAAAATAAAAAAAAAGTTGGATTAGATGTGTGTTTGGCCTGATTCAGCCGGGCTCTTATGTTTGGACAGCATTTGTGTCTTTGTGGTCAAGCAAAGTAAAAACAAGTTGCCAATGCACAGGGAGATGGTGAGAAGGGTTAAGGGGAAAAGCTTTCAAAAGATGCTAATGACTCAAGCTTCTTCCTTTCCTAATAATTAAAATGATTAATAATAACCTCAAAATATCTTGTCTCCATGAAGTCTAGTTCATCCTGTAGCACATTCCACAGTCTTTCAGTTTATACTGTTAATTATGAGCCAGAATGAATCACTAGAGTTATAACCTGATTCTCTAATGAGTTTCTCATAAATCTGTTGTTTTCATCTCAGGTCAAATTGATGACCAGTAAGAATGAATATCAATTTGGCACATAGCTCCTGGAGGACTTTTATTGCTTCTTCTTCTTCTTTTTAAGGAAAAGTTATTCAAAAGGAAAACAACTTGGACATTACAATAAAATACTTATAACTGGTGTGGTACAAAATGTGCTCACAAAATAATCACCAGATTTCTGTGTATCCAGCTGCTGCTAAAGATGAAGGAACCTAAAAGAAACATTGTAAGAATGAATGGCATGAATTAAGGTTGTGTGCAGAGCTGGTATAGTCCTCCTTATTTTCTTGTACTGTTGTTTCACCACTCAGAATCTGAAATGCAAATCTTGCTGGCATCGAGGATAAGGGTACAGTCAAGGAAGGGCAGTCCTACCATTAGGCAGAGTGAGTTAGCCACCTTAGGTGGCAGATCTGGGGGATAAGGTGTTATGGAATTCTACTCAATATTGATCCAGAGTAGAACTCCAATGTATAGTTAGCAGAGTAAAAACTTAAACATGTTGCAGGATTCCCAAAAAGTCGACCAGAGGCAATTAATATTTCATCCAGCAGAGCTTTACTGCTACTGAAAGCAAACATGCATAATGTTCACAAATTCAGTACATTCAGGATTACACTGTCCATAAGAAATCCAGTTGCAGCAGACTTAACTTAAACTTACAATAACTTATAAGAAATCTAAACCTTAATACTCAACATACTATGTACAGAACACCACACCAGAAGGAAAAGAGATGGAAAGAGAAAGTGAAACCCAGGCTCCTTCTGGCCTTACTTTTATAGTCAGCGTGACCTTGACAGAAAGAGATATCAGAACCAGTTTAAGCCAGCTGTACTCAGTTTCTCTGAAGGAATAACCCAAACATCATGAACCTTCTGCTTGTTTCTTTCACACAGAGAAGCTTCCAGAACCCTCTTGAATAGAGTAGAATAGGAAAGATCTCTACACATCAGATCAATACTTTCTGTACTAAGTAATGAAGACTGACATAGTGAGCTGCTGTGAGGTGCTGGTACCCTCACTTGTGATGGAGGAAGCTCTCCCATCAACCCTGCAGCTAGCTTTAGTAGATGGATTAGTAGCTGCACCATCTTGTCTGCTCAGATAGCAACATTTCTTTAGCTGTCCCTGGATGCTGTAGCAGCAGTTCCACCCTACCCCACCCCACATCAGCAGCAGATAACCATTGAAGTATCTTCTAAGATTCTAGATCGAAAGAACAGGAACCCGACTTTTATATTACCTGCATTCCACTTTTCTTGACTGTGATTTCCTCCGTATATGTTCCAATGGCTTTCTGCGGTCTGCTGCAAGTGCCTTGTGGATTTTGTCATACAAGTTGTAAATGTGGCCAACAAACATGGCGACAATGATGGATGAATGCTTTGATGGTTTGGTATTGATTAAACAAATTCAAGGAGGATAAAGCTAAGAACTGCTGCTGGTCTTGATGGCTAAATACCTGCACTAGCCAAAGGCAGTATGTCTCTGAATACCTATTGAAAGAGAACATGAGTGGATGAATAATAGCTATCACACTTAAGTCTTGCTCACAGGTTTCCCATGGGTCTCTGGTTGGCCACTGTGAGAGCAGGATGCAGGATTAGATGGATGACCCTTTGGTTTGATCCAATTCTTCTTATGTTTTTAGTCCTAGCAAGTTTTTTAAAAGATGTGGAACTTGGGACCTTCATGTATCGAGTATGCTTTATTTACACTCTTTTAAAGTTGTCTGAGTGCAACTACGTAATCCAATACTGTAGCCAGCTACATTGCAAAACTGCAACGTGGGCAAGGAACAATGGAAAGGATAAATACAAAGAAGTCTAAGATATATTTTGCTGTTGGATATACCACAGAACCCAAACAGAAAGGAATGTGTATTCCAAACAATCTTCAACCCCTGAATAATTTTTTGGGGGGGCAGCATGCTTTTGTACACACTTCATGGTTGGGTATATATATATATATATATATATATATATATAGACAGATGAATTATGAGAATAATAAAAACTTTGAAAGTGATCATAGCAAAATGATCTCATATGAGCTCATACAGATTTATTTCCCGCAAAGATAACAAATTGTAGCATTGTATGAGGCACCCTCGTCTTTCATTAAAAGAAAACCTCAAGAAAGTTTGGAGTTTTTCTTCTTATCTTGTTTTCCGCGTCCTAAATGAGACGAACTCATTTTATCCTCTTAGACCACATCTAAATGAAGGGAAAGGGGGAACAACAGCAGCAAAAGGAATCAGATTAACCCAGAAAACTAATACCACTGCAGTATGAAATAATAAATCATAAGTACACAGAGGCCCTCTTCTTTGTAGGGGTGGGGGAAATATGTATTTATGAGCTTCCAGAGAGAATTCAAGCTCTCTGGGACTTCCAAGGCAAAGATAGTTGTTGGTACAGTGAAAAATTGAATAAAAATTATCACTTGAACTGAGCTGAATCAAAATATTTGTCAATCGGGGCCACACTTTATAGGTGTAAAGATAATTTACATGAACTTTAGTCACTACATTCTGAATTATGGTTTTAATCATTTGCGCAAAATTTTTATTTACACTTTTAGTGGGAATGATCTTTTAAGTCCTTATTCATTATTTCAAATTCCGGGGGGGCGGGGGGGGGACGACTATTTATTATTACGATTTTCTTTCACCCGTCCTCCAAGGAGCATGGGGTTCTATATATGGTCCTCCCTATTCCATCCTGACAACAGCTCTGTTATAAAATGCATTATAAATGGAAATGATGTGATTGTATGCAATGTTGTATCAAGATTGTGTGTGTGTGCTTTTTCAGTAAAACAGTGCACGAAAAGAATATTGATGCAAACATGCATACAATCATATAAATATTGGCAGTCTTTAATCCGTGCAACCATGGGTTTGTGTTTGTTATATTGACTAAGGAAAAATTCAAAGCAACTCAAAGTTCTGACAAAGTATACATGTTCCAGTTTTGCATTTCATTTTAGATTCCCCCCCTCCCCAGCTACACTGGAATTCAGATGGTTTAGAAGAGTGTGCAGAGTGAATGAGAGAAACAGTAAAGCAGGAATGGAGAAGCTGTGGCCCTCCAGATGTTGTTGGACTACAAATTCCATCATTCCTGGCTGTTGGTGTTACTGGCCAGGGCTCATGGGAGTTGGAATCCAATGATATCTGGAGAGCCACAAGTCCTCATCCCTGCGATAAAGGAACAGAACTGAACAAATCTTCTTATCTTCTTGTGCTATCATATTTCAATTGCGTTTATTAGCGTTGCTTAACAGCATTTATTTTATAGCTAAGAAAGTGCAGGAGAAAATATGATTACTTGCCTCGTTGACTCTTCTCTTTTATGCATGGTAACCTTTGGCTTACTGTGGTTTCATAAATGAGTGATAAGCACATTTGTAAGTGGACAAACAGCTAATAAGGACCAATCATCACAATATGACTTTCAAATCTCAGCATCTAAACTCAGATTTATATTAGCGGGATTATCACCATCGTTCTCTTTCCTTACAAACTGTATTCCTTAATTTTAGGTATGTAAATGGCATTCACTTCACTTCAATTAATGTCACAGCTACTGAGTATCTGTATGCTTAAAAGTTTCCTGGCGATAAAAAAAAATCTGTCATTTCAATTTTGCAGGAGAGTGGAAGTAGGATCAAAGCTACTGCAGAACATGGTCCAGAATGACCCTTTAAATGTAAAATACATTAAATAAATATCAAAATGTTCATTTGATCTCTCTTCCCCCACCTTCTTCTTGAAGTTCAGTTCTTTAACAGAGAAGGCTGTTTACCTGCAAACAATCTCTAATGAAGTAAATGGCTACAGCTGCACTGATGTCTAAACACACCAGCAAACATGGATTAAGCAAAATCAATGGAGCTGTGCTAATTTAGTCTAACTGACAAGATGGCCATTGCATTTGAGGAAGTTTTTGCTGAAAGATACACATCTGTGAAACAACAACACAACTGAATTTGGGAAAGGTTTTGGGAGAGAATGTGCCACAGGGATTGTATGACTTGAATTCATGGTGTGTTAAGAAGTGTTAGGTATTGTGTTAATTGTATGGATTTTAATGGTCGTGCTTCTGTTTAGATTCCTAATGTCCCTTTCATTCTGCAGTAAACTGCTTTTTGGCCACTATATGTTGTGCTAAATGTCATTCACACCACAGTCACACCACTTTTGCGCTCTCATTTCTCTCTCTCCTCTGGTTTTTTCTTAGTTTGCCCTTCTCTTCTTCCCACATTTGCCTTCCTCATACTGCTTCTAGCTATCCTCTTCCCTTGTTTCACTTTAAAAGTGTGGCTTGCTGGTCCCTCCAAATCTCCCCCTCAACCACCCTCCTCCAATTCTTCCCCTCCATCCTGTGTTCACACAACTTGGGGGGGGTCCCCCTCTCTCTTTACTGCTTGCCTCCCACCCTTAAAGTAAAAAAAGTATTAATTAAATAAAAGAAGTCCCTTTTCCTGGCCTTGGGTTGTGGAGACTTCCTTGCTAGCCAGATGCCTCTCCACAGCAGTTTCTCCTCAGCAACCCACCTTCTTGTTGGGCACATGTGTTGCATCCACACTTCAGCACACTTGGCAGGTCTCTTCAAGAGCAGCATTGATCATTGCTACAGTTTTGCACAGGAAGGGGAACCTACGGTCCTCCAGATACAGTTGTTTCATGTTCTTGTTGTTTTGTCATTTAGTCATGTCTGACTCTTCATGGACCAGAGCACGCCCGACACTCCTGTCTTCCACTGCCTCCCACAGTTTGGTCAAATTCATGCTGGTAGCTTCGAGAACACTGTCCAACTATCTCGTCCTCTGTTGCCCCCTTCTCCTTGTGCCCGCCATCTTTCCCAACATCAGGGTCTTTTCCAGGGAGTCTTCTCTTCTCATGAGGTGGCCAAAGTATTGGAGTCTCAGCTTCAGGTTCTGTCCTTCCAGTGAGCGCTCAAGGCAGATTTCCTTAAGAATGGATAGGTTTGATCTTCTTGCAGTCCATGGGACTCTCAAGAGTCTCCTCCAGCACCATAATTCAAAAGCATCAATTCTTCGGTGATCAGCCTTCTTTATGGTCCAGCTCTCACTGGCTATTGGCCATACTGGCTGACCATAGGCCCGTCAACTGCCGGTGGACCACAGGTTCTCCATCTTTGCTGCAGCAAAACCACTGAAGTTGGCCACAGAATGATACTACCAGTTCTGCAGGTGTCAAGTAACACAAGAAACTAGACCCTATAAAGTTTACTGTAGCTCAGTAGTAGAGTATCTATTTAGCTTGTATATGGTCCCAGGTTCAGTAGCCAACTATTGCACATAGTTGCTGGGAATGTCCCCTGTTTGGAACACCAGAGAGCTGCTATCACTAAGATCAAATAGAAGCCTCTGCCTGCTGCCTTTTACTGTTAAATAGTAGGCAGAGATCTATGGCTGATCTTTCCACAGTGGTCTTTCGCACTAAATTCAGAAGATAATAGATAATTTACTTTCAATCTTAGCACTTAGTCTTAGAACAGAGACAACAGGTCTCTGTTTGTGACACCATAAGCTATGAGGTCACCAATAAATGGATGTGGCTTTTCCAAAATGGCCCCTGTGGGCTGGAGGTTCCCCACTGCTGGTGTAAACTATACTGAGTTAAATAGGCCAATAGTCTGACTTGGTATAAGGCAATTTCCTATGTTCCAGCAATTCTGAAGAGCTGGCCTTGCAGTTCTGCGGCTACACATGTTTTCTGATGTCAGTACAATGAACAAATATGTCATTATGTTCCAGAGGACTATTGGCACTAACTAACTTGAAATGAGTTTTCTTTCATAAGGTATTGGCGACAGCACAGGAGCTGAATGATGAAAAGAAACTCGGATGAATTCTACCAAGAAGAGAATGAGCAAAGGCTACATTGGAAGAGATATCGCTAGTAAACACAGATGTAGTTTGAGCTAATAATTATGTTTGTCAGTCATGCTAATCAAGTTTGATTACATAAAACAGGCACAACCCAAAGCACCAGAATACTGAATTGCAGGGAAAGCAGTAGCTGCTGACATTGAATCAGAAGCTAGAGGTTACTCTGCAGAAGTTCATGAAATATTTATCAAAGTTCCACAGAATCATAAAATCTGAACAGACCCTGCAAGTAGAGAACTGGTGGAGCATAGGAGGTAAGCAGTCTTTGGTTCAGATCTTACCATCCATGAACTCATTGCACATTCTTAGACGATACAATTTTCTTTGGCCTCAACCCCTCATTTCAAATATGCATATAATAATATTGAATATCTCACCTAGAGGATGGGGGAAAAGTCATTTGGTTCACTTTTTAATGTGAGTGTACCCAATTAGCACTTTCTGAACTAATACATGGACTGAAAAACAGTTTCCTTAATCATCTGCCCTTCTCTGAATTTTGCGATGAGGCTCTCCAGCCACAAAATGCATAAAAATAATGGAAAGTGTGCATGAAAGTGCATATATTAGTGGGAAGGATGCACCAAAAGCATTAAATTATGTGGAATTGCTTGCCCAAAATAACACAAATGCATTAATAAAACAATGCATGCAGGTCACAAATGGATATGGAGGGCGGCAAACTGAAGTTATAATTGGTGGAGAGAGAGAGAGAGAGAGAGAGAGAGAGAGAGAGAGAGAGAGACTGAGAGAATCTGAAAATGACAGATCTGACCAACCCTTATCTTATCTGTATAGTATCAGTGCACAAGGAACCCAGGAATGTGGAGATCCAAACCACACATTTCGAAATACATAGAATCATGGAATTGTAGTTGCAATGTACCCCCATGAGTCATTTAGTCCAATCCCCTGCAATGCTGTAATCTTAACTAAAATATCCATGCTAAATGACCATCCAACCTCTGCTTTAAAACCTCCAAGGAAGGAGAGTCCACCACCTTCTGAGGGAGTCCATTCCACTGTCGAACTGCTCTTACTGTCAAAAAGTTCTTCCTGGTGTTTAGCCAGAATCTCCTTCCTTGTAACTTGAAGCCATTGGCTTGAGCCCTATCCTCCAGAGCAGGAGAAAACAAACTCGCTCCATCTTCCATGGGACAGTGAAGATGGCTACCGTATCTCCCCTCAGTCGCCTCTTCTCTAAGATAAACATCCCTAACTCCCTCAACCACTCCTCATAAGGCTTGGTTTCCAGACCCTTGATCACCTTGGTCACCCTCCTCTGCATACGTTCCAGCTTGTTGGAAGGGGGTGGAGCCATTGCTAAACAATTAGGATTCTACCTCAAATTTGTTCCCCATAGAAGACCTTTCTGTGTGCCCCTGTGCTGTGGACACCCTAGCTTTCACATTCAGATTGTGTGGATTTTGGGGTGGCAGGAGGGAGTGAAGAGCCTGTTCAGACGAAATGTGGTTCTGCATTTGCATTCTGGACTAATGCAGCCTTGGGAAGGTTGTACTATGTGATATTTCTGAATGGCTAGTTACATTTTCAAGCAGTGTGTCCAGAAGCTCTGGCATGATATCTCTGGGTTTATTCTGATGTAAATGATGGCGGAGTTCACCCTACAGTCTTAAAACCTCATTTAATTAATCTGCAACCTTGTTCTCCAACAAGCACTTTTGGATCCCCCTGCTGCACCTCCCCTCCCCTAATTACCAGGATTGCAGAACCCTAGACAGAATTCTTAAGCAAGTCTTCATTAATTTCTGCCTCCAAGTTCTCTCCATACCTGCCTGCCTTTCTCCTTGTACCTTTCCCCTTCTATGAAACCTGGCACTTAGCCAGTTGCCAGGCTTCGCTGGGGTTAACACCCGGCGCTGATAGCTGATGCTTCTACGTCTTTTTTTCTTCTTCATAGGCATGTTACACTCTGAATTGAGAGGATATTTCCTCTTCCAGTTTTACGTCCCTTGCTGCATTATTTTACAATAAGCTGCACTGTATCACAAATCCCCCCTCTTCTAAGTTTCTTCTTTCACTATCCCATTCTCTGTGAATTTATATTATTCTCTCTTCATTTTATTGACCTGTAGTTTTGTTATCATCAGCAAATTCCCACAAGCCTCTCTCTCTCCCCCCCCCTCTCTCTCTCCCTCCCTCCCTCCCCCTTTCCCAGGCTACTGAATGATTAAAGCCAAACCACGAGGGTTCCTTGGGCTGTGTTTGTTTTTTTGTTTTTGCATTGGAAAATCCATATGGATGGAAATCAGATCAAAGATTAAAAACTGTTCCTTAGATGGCATCTTCGTCCAGAGGCCTTATCATTAGCACCACAGACCAGTGAAGCAGATGGAGTCATTCTGTGAACAGGGCTCAGAGGTACCTGGCTTGTACCTGGCTGAAACAGAAGTCTGCCCTGCTGACACGCTAGCATCCATTACCTTTTTGATAAGTTGGGAGAGATAAGGAACATAATGTTTACTGAACTGGACATATTCTTCTTATTAATTTATTAATTGCCTCCTACAAAGGCAACTCAAGAAAATGTACAATACAACAGCAAAAAGGTTTAAAACAATGAGACAGATAGACAGACAGACAGACAGACACACACACACACACCAAACTAAAAAATGAAACCAATGGGGTACAATGTGCTGCAGATAGGCAATTTTAGACTTGGGGCTTAATGCCATCCTCTCTGCAGATCAAGGCAGTAGAGGCTGGCTTCATTGGGTCAAATGAGGCAATTGCTCCACCAACATCAGTCTGCCCTTAGGCAGCCATAACCTGTCTGCTCTCCTACTTATAACTGGTCCAGGGAGATGCATTACCTGCCACCTTTCACTTCCTTAAAGTCTCAGGGTTGTTTTTGTGGAACCCAGCAGGGAGGAAGTTGACCCTGCCTGTCACTAGGTTTTGGCTGCAGCTTCTGTTTGTCTCTCTGCCTTCCCACTGGGCACCAACCACTACTGGAATAAGGGTAGTCAATATGGCGCCCTCTAGATGTTCTTGGGCTACAGTTCCCACCACCCCTGACTATGTTTTATACCCTGCTTGAGATGGCAATGTGCATCGCTTCACTGTGGCGTGCTCATTCTGCTGAGTGGAGCGCTGGGCCTCTGCCTCAAAGCCCTGCCCTGAGGGCACCCCAATGAGGTATATTGTCTGCTACTGAAAGGGATAGCTGTCAAGCATTTCAGGTTCCCAGCACTGGAGAATGACTGAGACACAAGGCTGGGCTGGTGTCAGAGGGCAAGAACCACCTCCCGCTAATGCAGGTATTGCTTGCCTCCATCTGCTCTCTCAAGACATCTCTGGATTGGAGAGGCAGTGTAGATAACCCCTTTCTCTCTCTCCCCCAGGTGGAGGTGGTGAGCTGCGGAAGGAGCAAGAAGGTGTGGTGTTAAGCAGGAGTGTCCAATTCCTCAGTTGATTTGGGATAAAGGAGAAAATTTGATTCAGCTCACATTTAAAGGCTAAATTATGCTTTTGCATACACATGTGCATTTATTAGCATAAATTATCACCAAAGTGCTGACTCATTTTCATGAGGACTTTATTTTTATTTTAAGTGAAAAACTGAATTTAAGATTGAAAAACCAGTCTTGTTTTAATTGATTGTGTGTAAGCTGCTCTGGGAGGCTTTTTGGCTGAAGAGTGTGCAGCACAAATGCCAGAAAGAAAGAAAGAAAGAAAGAAAGAAAGAAAGAAAGAAAGAAAGAAAGCTACACAGATGTGAAATTCATATTCATTGTTCCACCCACGTTCGCCTCTGGTGTCTCCCGCCACTGGCGTGTTGCCTGCATCAGTTTGTCCACAAGAGAATGTCGCCTTTTGCTGATAAACATTCCCTATCCCTGCTTTAAAAGTTAATGTTTGGTATTCACTGGAGATAAGTAGAAACAGAATATGGAATCTTTGGGGACAACCACAAAGTCTGTTAGGAAAGGAAGGCTGAGCAGGGTCAAAGAACATAAGTGGTTTCTTCGTCTATGCTTACTTTGACTATGCTGGAAGCTCTCGTCTTTCATTATCTGAATTTCTCTTCCCACCTTTGTCCTATGATTTCTCTGCTCCAACAACCTTGTTTTTTTATTTTTTCTCCGTTCCCTTTTACTTAGTCCTGTCTCTCTGTCACTTCATTCAAGCATTGATTGCTTGGATTTATTTGCTGAAGAGTGTCCGTGATCCTTGGGAACACATTCTAAAGCGAAAAGGTTTGTTTGGATGTGATACACAAGCAATTTTTCTCCCCCTACCCTTTCAAACAACAACAACAATGCTCTTGTCTTAACTACACTGTTCTAACGCTGGGTCTCGGTTCACAATCAAGGCAAAAAACAGTAGAAAGCTCAAAGGAAAAGAAGTATCATGTTTTGAAGCAGTACATCTTCAGCGAAAGAGGTCTTTGCTTTCTGAAGTCAATAGATAAAAGCTATCCTTTCAGCAGCACAAACATGCTTGCTACTAGAGGTCTCCCTCAGATGTTCTCCAAGATGTGCCGCTACCGTGGCGCACTTGGGGACGGGGGTGGGAACACGCACACACCACATAAATCTATAGCAGAATGTAAAGTTTGTTTTACCCCTTGAATATTTATTGTTCATGATGAATAAAAAGCTCTTCAAACATCACCTGAATGCCCCAAACCACTTCCAACAACTCAGAATGGAAGTTGAGGCTTGCTTGTAATAGTTACCGATTCTTGAAGAGTGCAGTACAACATTAGTTGTGTGCTTCAGCAAAGTATGCTTACCGATTCTGCTGTTGTTCAGCAGAGCACTTTGATGTTCTCTTACCAGACTTCTAATTGACAGGCATAGCTCAGACTGACCCTCCTCCCATCTGGACTTTTTTACCCCATACATTGTCTCCCGTCCCCATTGCTAAGCCAAAGGATGGCTCTGGGTTCTGTGCGTCTGTTTGGATTAAAAACTTTAATGGAATGTCACTGAATTCAGAGTAAGACAGCATCAAACTCTGGCCCACATTCTTTAGGTTGAGATTGCAAGACACTGGATCATGATGCAGCCATTGGACCTTGTGCAGCACTTCAATTCTTGCCTTATTCCTGTTGAGATTCAGAAGCCTGCTTGACCATGATACCTGGGGGCAGATTCGCACCCTCCCCTATTAGTGGCCAGATGGTGGGGATGTTGAAGAAGCCACAGAGTCACAATGGCCAGCGTCATGCTGCCTATTTAAGGCAGTGACACCAGCAGTCACTTCTTCGCATTTGGCATAGTGTCTACCCATTATTTTGATTAGTATGGGCTTAGCTAGACATCACCTTGCCAACAAAAGTCAGTATAGTTAAAGCTATGGTTTTCCCAGTTTTTCCCAGTAGTGATGTATGGAAGTGAGAGCTGGACCATAAAGAAGGCTGATCACCGAAGAATTGATGCTTTTGAATTATGGTGCTGGAGGAGACTCTTGAGAGTCCCATGGACTGCAAGAAGATCAAACCTATCCATTCTTAAGGAAATCAGCCCTGAGTGCTCACTGGAAGGACAGATCGTGAAACTGAGGCTCCAATACTTTGACCACCTCATGAGAAGAGAAGACTCCCTGGAAAAGACCCTGATGTTGGGAAAGATGGAGGGCACAAGGAGAAGGGGACAACAGAGGAGGAGATGGTTGGACAGTGATCTCGAAGCTACCAGCATAAGTTTGACCAAACTGCGGGAGGCAGTGGAAGACAGGAGTGCCTGGCATGCTCTGGTCCATGGGGTCACGAAGAGTCGAACACGACTAAACAACTAAACAACAACAACACAGCTAGTCATCACTTCAGAGGGCTGCTGGGTACTCCCCCCCCCCAAGAATGGGCTTGGGTCCTTCCCTCTTCACCTAATGTCTGAGAGTTCTGCTTCTGAAATTACCAATTTAACTGGCTTTGCTTTTCCTTTTGCTGTAGGCAAAGCAAGCAAGGTAATCAGATTGCCTGCCTACCTGTTCTTGTTGACTGGCTCAAAAGAATGTCAAAAATGGGAAGATCAAGCCCACGAAACTCAGGCCAGCAGCACTGGGCTATCTCTGAGGGGGGGGGGGGGCAAAAGAAGAAAGCCATGGGTCATCCAGCTGGCGGGAGGTTTTTTAACCTAAAATTCCCACAATGGTTAGCTTGCCTGAACTGCAATAATCCAATATTAATACATTTGTGACCCTTAATCTCAATCTCCTAACTTGTGTCTTCATCCCAGTTGGGAGAAAATAACATATGAGCTGAAATATATTCGGAGTCGAGAAAGGATTTCATGCTCTTTATTCAGCTCATAGTGGTGAGGAGCAATGGAAGTTCACCCACAGTATCTGCTTTATATACATTATTTACACAATGGGCTGCACGTGATTGGCTAATTCCGGGATTCTCCTGTAGGCCAAGCAGGTTGTGGATTCAATTCTATCTGGAGCTGGATTGGGTGGCTCCTGCGGACCAATCATACTGCTGCATTGTTCTAGGACCAATCAGACTGCTGCATTCTGAATCCTATTGTTCTAGGACCAATCAGACTGCTGCATTTTGGATCCTATTGTTCTAGGACCAATCAGACTGCTGCATTTTGGATCCTATTCAACTCAGTACATAACATGAGCAAATTGGGCAAATTGTTTATCTAGTCCAACATCCTGTTCTCACAGTGGCCAACCAGATGCCAGGACCCCAGCATATGATCACTTTCTCCCAATGGCGGATTTTGGGGTCTGAAATTTCAGTGGCGACCTGTGCAATGCAAAAAATTGGTGCCTGCCTGCACACGTCTCATGCTCTATTATAAATCAGTTGTGGTGGCCCAAAGGCTCCGTGCCCAGTTCAACCGAAATGGTCCCCTGAATCTGCCTCTGCTTTCTCCTCCTGTGCTTTCCAGCAACTAGTATTCAGAAGTATTTCTGCCTGTGACTCTGGAGGCAGAAAGGCTTAAGCATCATGAGTAGTAGCCATTCATAACCTTGTCCTTTGTGTAATTTGACTGCAATCGCTAATTCAAGCATGCACATTTTTGACTTGAATTCAGATTTGAGCTGATCTCTGATTTAAATGCTTCATGTGGATTTGGAAACTCACTGTGAGGATGCCACTCTCAGTTGCAAACTCAGTAGCTAGGGTGCTTCTCTTGAGCCATTGTGCCTAATTACAGAGTGGTGTCAATGCCTGTGTGAATAACCAATAATTAGTTTGGTAATTGAGAATACCTGCCTTTTGCAGATCCTACGTAGTTCCTGTAATTCGGTATGCCTTTTAACACAGGTGTGGGGAAACTCTGGCCTTAAAGGTGTTGGTGAACTACAGCTCCCATCAGCCCCAGCAATCATGGCCAACATCTGGAGCACCAAGGGTTCCCCACATCTGTCCCAAGATAGCAAAGAAGTGCAAAAATAACAACCTGGGGAGGATATATGAAGAAATCTACTTTCAGGGACCATCAGAAGATATTTAAATCTTAGAGACCCAAGAAAAAGGAAGGAAGGGATTTAATTTTTGTAGAATTGGTAGCTGTTTGTTCCTGGGGAAACGAGGAAATTAAATTATTTTCCAATAACATGAGCCAGGATCTAACAATAATCGGAGGGTAATTGTTTAACAATTAAGCAATGTCTAGAAGTGACTTTGCTGGAGTCATTTTAATAATGTGTTCACTGAATCGCATGTGTTTTGGCTTTCTATTTTTTACAGAGGCAATTCAAATAACTAATTTAGTGGTAGAAATAAACTATGAATTTAATTTATATGTTCATTAATTGTACAATTAAGCAGAATACTAATTGACTGTAGAATTATAGCTAAACGGAACACTGAACTAGGGTAATTAGTTCTACTTCTGGGGTTTTCCCCCCCATTGCAAACATAATTTTTGGTAGTCTCACCCTACCCAATTAGTTTTTGTTTGGTTTTATTGATGCATAAATCATTCCAGCATGGAGGTTTAATCTTGCAAAAATATGGCTTTCTCATCGTTCTCTTGCTGAGAAAATGGCTGTCCCTTGCAGGAAGGGCATCTAGTTACAGGGACTGAGGATGTGAACATATTATGTGCTTATTAAAATGATCAGCAAAACTGGAATCCACTGAAGCACAATTTAGCACTGAATGTAATTAGTGCTGGACCAATGTATTCACCCCAGTGATTTGTGTGTGTGTGTGTGTCTATGGTTTCAGAGATTGGATGAGCCCCTCCTCAAAGCTTGGATTGATTGTTGGAGAAGGGGGACTTGAACACTTTCAGATGGCTGTGACCTTACCCTTAAATATGAAATCGGGTTGTTGTTGTTTTTGCCTACAATTGGAATTTTTAATAAAGAAATAAATAAAATGGCATACATACCATTAAATGGCATGCATGCCCACATACATACCACATATGAAGGAAATATGCAAAGCATCAGCAAGGGTATATGATGCACAGCTTGATCACCTGACCACAGCTGGCTTGTAAGCTGATATTGGAAGAGATGGCCTCCTGGTTATGTGACCCAAGACCATGCAAGACTTTGTAGCTAAGATCCTGTACCTTGAATTTGGTCCAGAAGTCTATTGGTAAAAAAAGGTAAAGGACCCCTTACAGTTAAGTCCAGCTGCAAACGACTCTGCAGTTGCGGCACTCATCTCACTTTACAGGCCAAGGGAGTCTACGTTTGTCCACAGACAGTTTTCCTGGGTCATATGGCCAGCATATCTAAGCCGCTTCTGGTGAAACCAGAACAGTGCATAGAAATGCTGTTTACCATAGCTGTCAAGTGTCCCTTATTTGAAGGGACAGTCCCTTATTCCTGCGCCATGTCCCGCTGCTGTCCCTTATTGATGGATGTCCCTTAAATGTCCCTTAAATGATGTCCCTTAAATTTCAAAGGAAGCAGCTCCTCTCCCTCCCTCCCTGCCTGCCGTCCAGGGAGGAGAAAGGCTCCAACTGTGTTACTTGGCTGTGTTGCTCACCCAATAAGAGGTCTAAGAACGACTGGGGGGGGGGTGGAGCTTGCATGCCTTGTGCTGATCAAATCGGCTGCGTTCCCTGGGGACTCGCCTTTGCTCAGCGCTTCCCAGCGGAGAGGTGACAGTGGTTTTCCTTGAGGCTTCGTTTGGCTGCTGGCTGGGCTTTCTGCCTTTGGCTCAGAGGGGCTCAGAAGTTGAACATACCTGTGCTGAGTGCTCGGATCAGAATCGGATGGATACGTCATTGACGGCCCACTCACCCTTGCCAGCGAAAAGGTCTGTCTGGAGCGGGGGCACATGGTGGGGGAAAAGGAAAAGAGATCTCGTGGGAGGGGTGGAGGCTGTGTGTGTGTGGCTAGTTAATGCAAGCCGAGGAGGTTTTTGAATGCTGGATGCCATTTTGTTGCACGTGCTGCTACAAACTTTGCAGTGCAAAGCCAGGCCGGGGAGCCATCTTAAGTTGAGGCCGCATAGGCCTTGTGGTGCATGTGATTCAGAGTCTATTCAGTTGAACCTCTGGTTACAAAGTTGGTTGGACAGTGTTCTCGAAGCTACCAGCATGAGTTTGACCAGACTGCAGGAGGACAGGAAGACTGGAGTGCCTGGAACAGGTGAGGCTGCATGTCCCTTATTTTGGCTGCTGGTCCCTTATTTTCAAATCTGTAAGTTGACAGCTATGCTGTTTACCTTCCCACTAGAGTGGTACCTATTTATCTACTTACACTTTTTTTGTGTGTGCTTTCGAACTGCTAGGTTGGCAGGAGCTGGGACCGAGCAACGGGAGCTCACCCCGTTGCAGGGATTTGAACCGCCCACCTTCTGACCGGCAAGCCCAAGGCTCAGTGGTTTACACCACAGCATCACCCGCGTCATAACAGTCTGTTGGTAGGTAACACAATTGGCACATGCACCCCTTGGGATAGATTTTACTTTCTCATTTAAAATTCTGTTTGCATGGCGTTTAATGAAGACTTCCTTATGACTTGGTTTGCGATTTATTCCTACTAAATCGTAACGTGAGAGACCCCAGCATGCCCTCAATGGTGCATTGGGAATAGTGGTTCCTTTTTTTCTGACCCCTACTGTGATCCAGGTATATATGGAAGTAGAGGATCCTGATTAGTGCTCAGCTGGCATCAAATAAGCATTACAAGTCTTGGCTCTCCTCGTAAAATGCTAAGGCTCTTTTAATCATGCGACACTGAAAAGTCAAAGTACCAGTACCATATGTGTTCGTGCCTGGAGCTGTTGGCTAGAGAGAGAGAAAGAGAAAGAGAAAGGGAGAGAAACTATTTCACACTATAAATTTTTCAACTTATCTGAGCAATGTCTCTGTGGTTAATGAGGCCCTATCTGACAGCAAAGTGCAGATATGAAGATTATGACGCATTCAAGAGATGGAGCTATGAAATTGCCCATTACAGGACTGATCTCTTTATTTAGCAGTTGCTCTTCTCTTCTAGCATATCAGATAACATGGACCATAATTTGAAAAAAACAACAACTAAAAAGTCATTGTGCCATAGCTCCCACCCCGTTGCTGCTGAAATTATTATATCTAATCATAATATTTCTTTACTATACAGTAAATGTGTACACTTTGACAACACTACCTTGAGCCAATTACAACCTCTCCACCGAACCTACCTCACAGGATTGTTGTAAAGGAAAAATGTGCAGTGCCTTTCACAGATAAATGCAATGAAATAAAATTTTAGCTGTAAGCTGCCTTGAGTCCCTGTTAGGGAAATAGGTGGGATATAATAATAAAGCTATGGTTTTCCCAGTAGTGATGTGTGGAAGTGAAAGCTGGACCATAAAGAAGGCTGATCACCGAAGAATTGATGCTTTTGAATTATGGTGCTGGAGGAGACTCTTGAGAGTCCCATGGACTGCAAGAAGATCAAACCTATCCATTCTTAAGGAAATCAGCCCTGAGTGCTCACTGGAAGGACA